>NW_027514869.1:0-113277 GCF_048772815.1 Callospermophilus lateralis | reverse complement strand
TTTCACTCTGTTTTCTCCTATATTGACAGATGCAGTTCGAACTCTAAATCAAACACGGTTTGTGCTAGCTTCTTGAAACATGACACAATACAGTAGTTCTACGTTCTATCTCTAAGGTTTGTTTCCTCTTGATGTAGCCTTAAGCACAGGCTGGGGAATAACTCATTCAATGAAAGGCGTTGTTAGGCTGCCAAAAAACTACAGTCTCCTGAAATCACAACATACATTTTTTCATCCAATCTTCATGATACTTTCAAGTAATGATCAGTACACCAATCCCACTTGGATGCCCAAGTTTCGTTCTCCTACGTTGAAGCATCCGTTTGCAGTAACAGTTTGAATTTTTAGGTTTCACTCTGTTTTCTCCTATATTGACAGATGCAGTTCGAACTCTAAATCAAACACGGTTTGTGCTAGCTTCTTGAAACGTGACACAATACAGTAGTTCTACGTTCTATTTCTAAGGTTTGTTTCCTCTTGATGTAGCCTTAAGCACAGGCTGGCGAATAACTCATTCAATGAAAGGCGTTGTTAGGCTGCCAAAAAACTACAGTCTCCTGAAATCACAACATACATTTTTTCATCCAATCTTCATGATACTTTCAAGTAATGATCAGTACACCAATCTCACTTGGATGCCCAAGTTTCGTTCTCCTACGTTGAAGCATCCGTTTGCAGTAACAGTTTGAATTTTTAGGTTTCACTCTGTTTTCTCCTATATTGACAGATGCAGTTCGAACTCTAAATCAAACACGGTTTGTGCTAGCTTCTTGAAACTTGACACAATACAGTAGTTCTACGTTCTATCTCTAAGGTTTGTTTCCTCTTGATGTAGCCTTAAGCACAGGCTGGCGAATAACTCATTCAATGAAAGGCGTTGTTAGGCTGCCAAAAAACTACAGTCTCCTGAAATCACAACATATATTTTTTTTCCGACCTTCCTGATACTTTCAAATAATGAGCAGTACTCCAATCAAACTTGGATGTCCAAGTTTCGTTCTCCTACGTTGAAGCATCCGTTTGCAGTAACAGTTTGAATTTTTAGGTTTCACTGCGTTTTCTTCTATATTGACAGATGCAGTTAGAACTCTAAATCAAACACGGTTTGTGCTAGCTTCTTGAAACGTGACACAATACAGTAGTTCTACGTTCTATCTCTAAGGTTTGTTTAATCTTGATGTAGCCTAATACAGGGACTCGCGAATAACACTTATATTGAAACGGGTTGCCAAACTTCCAAAAACTAGAGTCTCCTGATATCTCAACATACATTTTTTTCATCCAATCTTCATGATACTTTCAAGTAATGATCAGTACACCAATCCCACTTGGCTGCCCAAGTTTCGTTCTCCTACGTTGAAGCATCCGTTTGCAGTAACAGTTTGAATTTTTAGGTTTCACTGCGTTTTCTCCTATATTGACAGATGCAGTTCGAACTCTAAATCAAACACGGTTTGTGCTAGCTTCTTGAAACTTGACACAATACAGTAGTTCTACGTTCTATCTCTAAGATTTGTTTCCTCTTGATGTAGCCTTAAGCACAGGCTGGCGAATAACTCATTCAATGAAAGGCGTTGTTAGGCTGCCAAAAAACTACAGTCTCCTGAAATCACAACATACATTTTTTCATCCAATCTTCATGATTCTTTCAAGTAATGATCAGTACACCAATCCCACTTGGATGCCCAAGTTTCGTTCTCCTACGTTGAAGCATCCGTTTGCAGTAACAGTTTGAATTTTTAGGTTTCACTCTGTTTTCTCCTATATTGACAGATGCAGTTCGAACTCTAAATCAAACACGGTTTGTGCTAGCTTCTTGAAACGTGACACAATACAGTAGTTCTACGTTCTATCTCTAAGGTTTGTTTCCTCTTGATGTAGCCTTAAGCACAGGCTGGCGAATAACTCATTCAATGAAAGGCGTTGTTAGGCTGCCAAAAAACTACAGTCTCCTGAAATCACAACATATATTTTTTTTCCGACCTTCCTGATACTTTCAAATAATGAGCAGTACTCCAATCAAACTTGGATGTCCAAGTTTCGTTCTCCTACGTTGAAGCATCCGTTTGCAGTAACAGTTTGAATTTTTAGGTTTCACTGCGTTTTCCTCTATATTGACAGATGCAGTTAGAACTCTAAATCAAACACGGTTTGTGCTAGCTTCTTGAAACGTGACACAATACAGTAGTTCTACGTTCTATCTCTAAGGTTTGTTTCCTCTTGATGTAGCCTAATACAGGGACTCGCGAATAACACTTATATTGAAAGGGGTTGCCAAACTTCCAAAAACTAGAGTCTCCTGAAATCTCAACATACATATTTTCATCCAATCTTCATGATACTTTCAAGTAATGATCAGTACACCAATCCCACTTGGATGCCCAAGTATCGTTCTCCTACGTTGAAGCATCCGTTTGCAGTAACAGTTTGAATTTTTAGGTTTCACTCTGTTTTCTCCTATATTGACAGATGCAGTTCGAACTCTAAATCAAACACGGTTTGTGCTAGCTTCTTGAAACTTGACACAATACAGTAGTTCTACGTTCTATCTCTAAGGTTTGTTTCCTCTTGATGTAGCCTTAAGCACAGGCTGGCGAATAACTCATTCAATGAAAGGCGTTGTTAGGCTGCCAAAAAACTACAGTCTCCTGAAATCACAACATACATTTTTTCATCCAATCTTCATGATACTTTCAAGTAATGATCAGTACACCAATCCCACTTGGATGCCCAAGTTTCGTTCTCCTACGTTGAAGCATCCGTTTGCAGTAACAGTTTGAATTTTTAGGTTTCACTCTGTTTTCTCCTATATTGACAGATGCAGTTCGAACTCTAAATCAAACACGGTTTGTGCTAGCTTCTTGAAACTTGACACAATACAGTAGTTCTACGTTCTATCTCTAAGATTTGTTTCCTCTTGATGTAGCCTTAAGCACAGGCTGGCGAATAACTCATTCAATGAAAGGCGTTGTTAGGCTGCCAAAAAACTACAGTCTCCTGAAATCACAACATACATTTTTTCATCCAATCTTCATGATACTTTCAAGTAATGATCAGTACAACAATCCCACTTGGATGCCCAAGTTTCGTTCTCCTACGTTGAAGCATCCGTTTGCAGTAACAGTTTGAATTTTTAGGTTTCACTCTGTTTTCTCCTATATTGACAGATGCAGTTCGAACTCTAAATCAAACATGGTTTGTGCTAGCTTCTTGAAACGTGACACAATACAGTAGTTCTACGTTCTATCTCTAAGGTTTGTTTGCTCTTGATGTAGCCTTAAGCACAGGCTGGCGAATAACTCATTCAATGAAAGGCGTTGTTAGGCTGCCAAAAAACTACAGTCTCCTGAAATCACAACATATATTTTTTTTTCGACCTTCCTGATACTTTCAAATAATGAGCAGTACTCCAATCAAACTTGGATGTCCAAGTTTCGTTCTCCTACGTTGAAGCATCCGTTTTCAGTAACAGTTTGAATTTTTAGGTTTCACTGCGTTTTCTTCTATATTGACAGATGCAGTTAGAACTCTAAATCAAACACGGTTTGTGCTAGCATCTTGAAACGTGACACAATACAGTAGTTCTACGTTCTATCTCTAAGGTTTGTTTCCTCTTGATGTAGCCTTAAGCACAGGCTGGCGAATAACTCATTCAATGAAAGGCGTTGTTAGGCTGCCAAAAAACTACAGTCTCCTGAAATCACAACATATATTTTTTTTCCGACCTTCCTGATACTTTCAAATAATGAGCAGTACTCCAATCAAACTTGGATGTCCAAGTTTCGTTCTCCTACGTTGAAGCATCCGTTTGCAGTAACAGTTTTAATTTTTAGGTTTCACTCTGTTTTCTTCTATATTGACAGATGCAGTTCGAACTCTAAATCAAACACGGTTTGTGCTAGCTTCTTGAAACGTGACACAATACAGTAGTTCTACGTTCTATCTCTAAGGTTTGTTTCCTCTTGATGTAGCCTAATACAGGGACTCGCGAATAACACTTATATTGAAAGGGGTTGCCAAACTTCCAAAAACTAGAGTCTCCTGAAATCTCAACATACATTTTTTCATCCAATCTTCATGATACTTTCAAGTAATGATCAGTACACCAATCCCACTTGGACGCCCAAGTTTCGTTCTCCTACGTTGAAGCATCCGTTTGCAGTAACAGTTTGAATTTTTAGGTTTCACTCTGTTTTCTCCTATATTGACAGATGCAGTTCGAACTCTAAATCAAACACGGTTTGTGCTAGCTTCTTGAAACTTGACACAATACAGTAGTTCTACGTTCTATCTCTAAGGTTTGTTTCCTCTTGATGTAGCCTTAAGCACATGCTGGCGAATAACTCATTCAATGAAAGGCGTTGTTAGGCTGCCAAAAAACTACAGTCTCCTGAAATCACAACATACATTTTTTCATCCAATCTTCATGATACTTTCAAGTAATGATCAGTACACCAATCCCACTTGGATGCCCAAGTTTCGTTCTCCTACGTTGAAGCATCCGTTTGCAGTAACAGTTTGAATTTTTAGGTTTCACTCTGTTTTCTCCTATATTGACAGATGCAGTTCGAACTCTAAATCAAACACGGTTTGTGCTAGCTTCTTGAAACTTGACACAATCCAGTAGTTCTACGTTCTATCTCTAAGGTTTGTTTCCTCATGATGTAGCCTTAAGCACAGGCTGGCGAATAACTCATTCAATGAAAGGCGTTGTTAGGCTGCCAAAAAACTACAGTCTCCTGAAATCACAACATATATTTTTTTTCCGACCTTCCTGATACTTTCAAATAATGAGCAGTACTCCAATCAAACTTGGATGTCCAAGTTTCGTTCTCCTACGTTGAAGCATCCGTTTGCAGTAACAGTTTGAATTTTTAGGTTTCACTGCGTTTTCTTCTATATTGACAGATGCAGTTAGAACTCTAAATCAAACACGGTTTGTGCTAGCTTCTTGAAACGTGACACAATACAGTAGTTCTACGTTCTATCTCTAAGGTTTGTTTCCTCTTGATGTAGCCTAATACAGGGACTCGCGAATAACACTTATATTGAAACGGATTGCCAAACTTCCAAAAACTAGAGTCTCCTGAAATCTCAACATACATTTTTTTCATCCAATCTTCATGATACTTTCAAGTAATGATCAGTACAGCAATCCCACTTGGATGCCCAAGTATCGTTCTCCTACGTTGAAGCATCCGTTTGCAGTAACAGTTTGAATTTTTAGGTTTCACTCTGTTTTCTCCTATATTGACAGATGCAGTTCGAACTCTAAATCAAACACGGTTTGTGCTAGCTTCTTGAAACTTGACACAATACAGTAGTTCTACGTTCTATCTCTAAGGTTTGTTTCCTCTTGATGTAGCCTTAAGCACAGGCTGGCGAATAACTCATTCAATGAAAGGCGTTGTTAGGCTGCCAAAAAACTACAGTCTCCTGAAATCACAACATACATTTTTTCATCCAATCTTCATGATACTTTCAAGTAATGATCAGTACACCAATCCCACTTGGATGCCCAAGTTTCGTTCTCCTACGTTGAAGCATCCGTTTGCAGTAACAGTTTGAATTTTTAGGTTTCACTCTGTTTTCTCCTATATTGACAGATGCAGTTCGAACTCTAAATCAAACACGGTTTGTGCTAGCTTCTTGAAACTTGACACAATACAGTAGTTCTACGTTCTATCTCTAAGATTTGTTTCCTCTTGATGTAGCCTTAAGCACAGGCTGGCGAATAACTCATTCAATGAAAGGCATTGTTAGGCTACCAAAAAACTACAGTCTCCTGAAATCACAACATACATTTTTTCATCCAATCTTCATGATACTTTCAAGTAATGATCAGTACAACAATCCCACTTGGATGCCCAAGTTTCGTTCTCCTACGTTGAAGCATCCGTTTGCAGTAACAGTTTGAATTTTTAGGTTTCACTCTGTTTTCTCCTATATTGACAGATGCAGTTCGAACTCTAAATCAAACATGGTTTGTGCTAGCTTCTTGAAACGTGACAAAATACAGTAGTTCTACGTTCTATCTCTAAGGTTTGTTTCCTCTTGATGTAGCCTTAAGCACAGGCTGGCGAATAACTCATTCAATGAAAGGCGTTGTTAGGCTGCCAAAAAACTACAGTCTCCTGAAATCACAACATATATTTTTTTTCCGACCTTCCTGATACTTTCAAATAATGAGCAGTACTCCAATCAAACTTGGATGTCCAAGTTTCGTTCTCCTATGTTGAAGCATCCGTTTGAAGTAACAGTTTGAATTTTTAGGTTTCACTCTGTTTTCTTCTATATTGACAGATGCAGTTAGAACTCTAAATCAAACACGGTTTGTGCTAGCTTCTTGAAACGTGACACAATACAGTAGTTCTACGTTCTATCTCTAAGGTTTGTTTCCTCTTGATGTAGCCTAATACAGGGACTCGCGAATAACACTTATATTGAAAGGGGTTGCCAAACTTCCAAAAACTAGAGTCTCCTGAAATCTCAACATACATTTTTTCATCCAATCTTCATGATACTTTCAAGTAATGATCAGTACACCAATCCCACTTGGATGCCCAAGTTTCGTTCTCCTACGTTGAAGCATCCGTTTGCAGTAACAGTTTGAATTTTTAGGTTTCACTCTGTTTTCTCCTATATTGACAGATGCAGTTCGAACTCTAAATCAAACACGGTTTGTGCTAGCTTCTTGAAACTTGACACAATCCAGTAGTTCTACGTTCTATCTCTAAGGTTTGTTTCCTCTTGATGTAGCCTTAAGCACAGGCTGGCGAATAACTCATTCAATGAAAGGCGTTGTTAGGCTGCCAAAAAACTACAGTCTCCTGAAATCACAACATATATTTTTTTTCCGACCTTCCTGATACTTTCAAATAATGAGCAGTACTCCAATCAAACTTGGATGTCCAAGTTTCGTTCTCCTACGTTGAAGCATCCGTTTGCAGTAACAGTTTGAATTTTTAGGTTTCACTGCGTTTTCTTCTATATTGACAGATGCAGTTAGAACTCTAAATCAAACACGGTTTGTGCTAGCTTCTTGAAACGTGACACAATACAGTAGTTCTACGTTCTATCTCTAAGGTTTGTTTCCTCTTGATGTAGCCTAATACAGGGACTCGCGAATAACACTTATATTGAAAGGGATTGCCAACTTCCAAAAACTAGAGTCTCGTGAAATCTCAACATACATTTTTTTCATCCAACCTTCATGATACTTTCAACTAATGATCAGTACACCAATCCCACTGGATGCCCAAGTATCGTTCTCCTACGTTGAAGCATCCGTTTTCAGTAACAGTTTGAATTTTTAGGTTTCACTCTGTTTTCTCCTATATTGACAGATGCAGTTCGAACTCTAAATCAAACACGGTTTGTGCTAGCTTCTTGAAACTTGACACAATACAGTAGTTCTACGTTCTATCTCTAAGGTTTGTTTCCTCTTGATGTAGCCTTAAGCACAGGCTGGCGAATAACTCATTCAATGAAAGGCGTTGTTAGGCTGCCAAAAAACTACAGTCTCCTGAAATCACAACATATATTTTTTTTCCGACCTTCCTGATACTTTCAAATAATGAGCAGTACTCCAATCAAACTTGGATGTCCAAGTTTCGTTCTCCTACGTTGAAGCATCCGTTTGCAGTAACAGTTTTAATTTTTAGGTTTCACTCTGTTTTCTTCTATATTGACAGATGCAGTTCGAACTCTAAATCAAACACGGTTTGTGCTAGCTTCTTGAAACGTGACACAATACAGTAGTTCTACGTTCTATCTCTAAGGTTTGTTTCCTCTTGATGTAGCCTAATACAGGGACTCGCGAATAACACTTATATTGAAAGGGGTTGCCAAACTTCCAAAAACTAGAGTCTCCTGAAATCTCAACATACATTTTTTCATCCAATCTTCATGATACTTTCAAGTAATGATCAGTACACCAATCCCACTTGGACGCCCAAGTTTCGTTCTCCTACGTTGAAGCATCCGTTTGCAGTAACAGTTTGAATTTTTAGGTTTCACTCTGTTTTCTCCTATATTGACAGATGCAGTTCGAACTCTAAATCAAACACGGTTTGTGCTAGCTTCTTGAAACTTGACACAATACAGTAGTTCTACGTTCTATCTCTAAGGTTTGTTTCCTCTTGATGTAGCCTTAAGCACAGGCTGGCGAATAACTCATTCAATGAAAGGCGTTGTTAGGCTGCCAAAAAACTACAGTCTCCTGAAATCACAACATACATTTTTTCATCCAATCTTCATGATACTTTCAAGTAATGATCAGTACACCATTCCCACTTGGATGCCCAAGTTTCGTTCTCCTACGTTGAAGCATCCGTTTGCAGTAACAGTTTGAATTTTTAGGTTTCACTCTGTTTTCTCCTATATTGACAGATGCAGTTCGAACTCTAAATCAAACACGGTTTGTGCTAGCTTCTTGAAACTTGACACAATCCAGTAGTTCTACGTTCTATCTCTAAGGTTTGTTTCCTCTTGATGTAGCCTTAAGCACAGGCTGGCGAATAACTCATTCAATGAAAGGCGTTGTTAGGCTGCCAAAAAACTACAGTCTCCTGAAATCACAACATATATTTTTTTCCGACCTTCCTGATACTTTCAAATAATGAGCAGTACTCCAATCAAACTTGGATGTCCAAGTTTCGTTCTCCTACGTTGAAGCATCCGTTTGCAGTAACAGTTTTAATTTTTAGGTTTCACTCTGTTTTCTTCTATATTGACAGATGCAGTTCGAACTCTAAATCAAACACGGTTTGTGCTAGCTTCTTGAAACGTGACACAATACAGTAGTTCTACGTTCTATCTCTAAGGTTTGTTTCCTCTTGATGTAGCCTAATACAGGGACTCGCGAATAACACTTATATTGAAAGGGATTGCCAAACTTCCAAAAACTAGAGTCTCCTGAAATCTCAACATACATTTTTTTCATCCAATCTTCATGATACTTTCAAGTAATGATTAGTACACCAATCCCACTGGATGCCCAAGTATCGTGCTCCTACGTTGAAGCATCCGTTTGCAGTAACAGTTTGAATTTTTAGGTTTCACTCTGTTTTCTCCTATATTGACAGATGCAGTTCGAACTCTAAATCAAACACGGTTTGTGCTAGCTTCTTGAAACTTGACACAATACAGTAGTTCTACGTTCTATCTCTAAGGTTTGTTTCCTCTTGATGTAGCCTTAAGCACAGGCAGGCGAATAACTCATTCAATGAAAGGCGTTGTTAGGCTGCCAAAAAACTACAGTCTCCTGAAATCACAACATACATTTTTTCATCCAATCTTCATGATACTTTCAAGTTATGATCAGTACACCAATCCCACTTGGATGCCCAAGTTTCGTTCTCCTACGTTGAAGCATCCGTTTGCAGTAACAGTTTGAATTTTTAGGTTTCACTCTGTTTTCTCCTATATTGACAGATGCAGTTCGAACTCTAAATCAAACACGGTTTGTGCTAGCTTCTTGAAACTTGACACAATACAGTAGTTCTACGTTCTATCTCTAAGGTTTGTTTCCTCTTGATGTAGCCTTAAGCACAGGCTGGCGAATAACTCATTCAATGAAAGGCGTTGTTAGGCTGCCAAAAAACTACAGTCTCCTGAAATCACAACATACATTTTTTCATCCAATCTTCATGATACTTTCAAGTAATGATCAGTACACCAATCCCACTTGGATGCCCAAGTTTCGTTCTCCTACGTTGAAGCATCCGTTTGCAGTAACAGTTTGAATTTTTAGGTTTCACTCTGTTTTCTCCTATATTGACAGATGCAGTTCGAACTCTAAATCAAACACGGTTTGTGCTAGCTTCTTGAAACTTGACACAATACAGTAGTTCTAAGTTCTATCTCTAAGGTTTGTTTCCTCTTGATGTAGCCTTAAGCACAGGCTGGCGAATAACTGATTCAATGAAAGGCGTTGTTAGGCTGCCAAAAAACTACAGTCTCCTGAAATCACAACATATATTTTTTTTCCGACCTTCCTCATACTTTCAAATAATGAGCAGTACTCCAATCAAACTTGGATGTCCAAGTTTCGTTCTCCTACGTTGAAGCATCCGTTTGCAGTAACAGTTTGAATTTTTAGGTTTCACTGCGTTTTCTTCTATATTGACAGATGCAGTTAGAACTCTAAATCAAACACGGTTTGTGCTAGCTTCTTGAAACGTGACACAATACAGTAGTTCTACGTTCTATGTCTAAGGTTTGTTTCCTCTTGATGTAGCCTAATACAGGGACTCGCGAATAACACTTATGTTGAAAGGGATTGCCAAACTTCCAAAAACTAGAGTCTCCTGAAATCTCAACATACATTTTTTTCATCCAATCTTCATGATACTTTCAAGTAATGATCAGTACACCAATCCCACTTGGATGCCCAAGTATCGTTCTCCTACGTTGAAGCATCCGTTTGCAGTAACAGTTTGAATTTTTAGGTTTCACTCTGTTTTCTCCTATATTGACAGATGCAGTTCGAACTCTAAATCAAACACGGTTTGTGCTAGCTTCTTGAAACTTGACACAATACAGTAGTTCTACGTTCTATCTCTAAGGTTTGTTTCCTCTTGATGTAGCCTTAAGCACAGGCTGGCGAATAACTCATTCAATGAAAGGCGTTGTTAGGCTGCCAAAAAACTACAGTCTCCTGAAATCACAACATATATTTTTTTTCCGACCTTCCTGATACTTTCAAATAATGAGCAGTACTCCAATCAAACTTGGATGTCCAAGTTTCGTTCTCCTACGTTGAAGCATCCGTTTGCAGTAACAGTTTGAATTTTTAGGTTTCACTGCGTTTTCTTCTATATTGACAGATGCAGTTAGAACTCTAAATCAAACACGGTTTGTGCTAGCTTCTTGAAACGTGACACAATACAGTAGTTCTACCTTCTATCTCTAAGGTTTGTTTCCTCTTGATGTAGCCTAATACAGGGACTCGCGAATAACACTTATATTGAAAGGGGTTGCCAAACTTCCAAAAACTAGAGTCTCCTGAAATCTCAACATACATATTTTCATCCAATCTTCATGATACTTTCAAGTAATGATCAGTAAACCAATCCCACTTGGATGCCCAAGTATCATTCTCCTACGTTGAAGCATCCGTTTGCAGTAACAGTTTGAATTTTTAGGTTTCACTCTGTTTTCTCCTATATTGACAGATGCAGTTCGAACTCTAAATCAAACACGGTTTGTGCTAGCTTCTTGAAAGTTGACACAATACAGTAGTTCTACGTTCTATCTCTAAGGTTTGTTTCCTCTTGATGTAGCCTTAAGCACAGGCTGGCGAATAACTCATTCAATGAAAGGCGTTGTTAGGCTGCCAAAAAACTACAGTCTCCTGAAATCACAACATACATTTTTTCATCCAATCTTCATGATACTTTCAAGTAATGATCAGTACACCAATCCCACTTGGATGCCCAAGTTTCGTTCTCCTACGTTGAAGCATCCGTTTGCAGTAACAGTTTGAATTTTTAGGTTTCACTCTGTTTTCTCCTATATTGACAGATGCAGTTCGAACTCTAAATCAAACACGGTTTGTGCTAGCTTCTTGAAACTTGACACAATACAGTAGTTCTACGTTCTATCTCTAAGGTTTGTTTCCTCTTGATGTAGCCTTAAGCACAGGCTGGCGAATAACTCATTCAATGAAAGGCGTTGTTAGGCTGCCAAAAAACTACAGTCTCCTGAAATCACAACATATATTTTTTTTCCGACCTTCCTGATACTTTCAAATAATGAGCAGTACTCCAATCAAACTTGGATGTCCAAGTTTCGTTCTCCTACGTTGAAGCATCCGTGTGCAGTAACAGTTTGAATTTTTAGGTTTCACTCTGTTTTCTTCTATACTGACAGATGCAGTTAGAACTCTAAATCAAACACGGTTTGTGCTAGCTTCTTGAAACGTGACACAATACAGTAGTTCTGCGTTCTATCTCTAAGGTTTGTTTCCTCTTGATGTAGCCTAATACAGGGACTCGCGAATAACACTTATATTGAAAGGGGTTGCCAAACTTCCAAAAACTAGAGTCTCCTGAAATCTCAACATACATTTTTTCATCCAATCTTCATGATACTTTCAAGTAATGATCAGTACACCAATCCCACTTGGATGCCCAAGTTTCGTTCTCCTACGTTGAAGCATCCGTTTGCAGTAACAGTTTGAATTTTTAGGTTTCACTCTGTTTTCTACTATATTGACAGATGCAGTTCGAACTCTAAATCAAACACGGTTTGTGCTAGCTTCTTGAAACTTGACACAATACAGTAGTTCTACGTTCTATCTCTAAGGTTTGTTTTCTCTTGATGTAGCCTTAAGCACAGGCTGGCGAATAACTCATTCAATGAAAGGCGTTGTTAGGCTGCCAAAAAACTACAGTCTCCTGAAATCACAACATACATTTTTTCATCCAATCTTCATGATACTTTCAAGTAATGATCAGTACACCATTCCCACTTGGATGCCCAAGTTTCGTTCTCCTACGTTGAAGCATCCGTTTGCAGTAACAGTTTGAATTTTTAGGTTTCACTCTGTTTTCTCCTATATTGACAGATGCAGTTCGAACTCTAAATCAAACACGGTTTGTGCTAGCTTCTTGAAACGTGACACAATACAGTAGTTCTACGTTCTATCTCTAAGGTTTGTTTCCTCTTGATGTAGCCTTAAGCACAGGCTGGCGAATAACTCATTCAATGAAAGGCGTTGTTAGGCTGCCAAAAAACTCCAGTCTCCTGAAATCACAACATATATTTTTTTTCCGACCTTCCTGATACTTTCAAATAATGAGCAGTACTCCAATCAAACTTGGATGTCCAAGTTTCGTTCTCCTACGTTGAAGCATCCGTTTGCAGTAACAGTTTGAATTTTTAGGTTTCACTCTGTTTTCTTCTATATTGACAGATGCAGTTAGAACTCTAAATCAAACACGGTTTGTGCTAGCTTCTTGAAACGTGACACAATACTGTAGTTCTACGTTCTATCTCTAAGGTTTGTTTCCTCTTGATGTAGCCTAATACAGGGACTCGCGAATAACACTTATATTGAAAGGGGTTGCCAAACTTCCAAAAACTAGAGTCTCCTGAAATCTCAACATACATATTTTCATCCAATCTTCATGATACTTTCAAGTAATGATCAGTACACCAATCCCACTTGGATGCCCAAGTTTCGTTCTCCTACGTTGAAGCATCCGTTTGCAGTAACAATTTGAATTTTTAGGTTTCACTCTGTTTTCTCCTATATTGACAGATGCAGTTCGAACTCTAAATCAAACACGGTTTGTGCTAGCTTCTTGAAACTTGACACAATACAGTAGTTCTACGTTCTATCTCTAAGGTTTGTTTCCTCTTGATGTAGCCTTAAGCACAGGCTGGCGAATAACTCATTCAATGAAAGGCGTTGTTAGGCTGCCAAAAAACTACAGTCTCCTGAAATCACAACATACATTTTTTCATCCAATCTTCATGATACTTTCAAGTAATGATCAGTACACCAATCCCACTTGGATGCCCAAGTTTTGTTCTCCTACGTTGAAGCATCCGTTTGCAGTAACAGTTTGAATTTTTAGGTTTCACTGCGTTTTCTTCTATATTGACAGATGCAGTTAGAACTCTAAATCAAACACGGTTTGTGCTAGCTTCTTGAAACGTGACACAATACAGTAGTTCTACGTTCTATCTCTAAGGTTTGTTTCCTCTTGATGTAGCCTTAAGCACAGGCTGGCGAATAACTCATACAATGAAAGGCGTTGTTAGGCTGCCAAAAAACTACAGTCTCCTGAAATCACAACATATATTTTTTTTCCGACCTTCCTGATACTTTCAAATAATGAGCAGTACTCCAATCAAACTTGGATGTCCAAGTTTCGTTCTCCTACGTTGAAGCATCCGTTTGCAGTAACAGTTTGAATTTTTAGGTTTCACTGCGTTTTCTTCTATATTGACAGATGCAGTTAGAACTCTAAATCAAACACGGTTTGTGCTAGCTTCTTGAAACCTGACACAATACAGTAGTTCTACGTTCTATCTCTAAGGTTTGTTTCCTCTTGATGTAGCCTAATACAGGGACTCGCGAATAACACTTATATTGAAAGGGATTGCCAAACTTCCAAAAACTAGAGTCTCCTGAAATCTCAACATACATTTTTTTCATTCAATCTTCATGATACTTTCAAGTAATGATCAGTACACCAATCCCACTTGGATGCCCAAGTATCGTTCTCCTACGTTGAAGCATCCGTTTGCAGTAACAGTTTGAATTTTTAGGTTTCACTCTGTTTTCTCCTATATTGACAGATGCAGTTCGAACTCAAAATCAAACACGGTTTGTGCTAGCTTCTTGAAACTTGACACAATACAGTAGTTCTACGTTCTATCTCTAAGGTTTGTTTCCTCTTGATGTAGCCTTAAGCACAGGCTGGCGAATAACTCATTCAATGAAAGGCGTTGTTAGGCTGCCAAAAAACTACAGTCTCCTGAAATCACAACATATATTTTTTTTCCGACCTTCCTGATACTTTCAAATAATGGGCAGTACTCCAATCAAACTTGGATGTCCAAGTTTCGTTCTCCTACGTTGAAGCATCCGTTTGCAGTAACAGTTTGAATTTTTTGGTTTCACTGCGTTTTCTTCTATATTGACAGATGCAGTTAGAACTCTAAATCAAACACGGTTTGTGCTAGCTTCTTGAAACGTGACACAATACAGTAGTTCTACGTTCTATCTCTAAGGTTTGTTTCCTCTTGATGTAGCCTAATACAGGGACTCGCGAATAACACTTATATTGAAAGGGATTGCCAAACTTCCAAAAACTAGAGTCTCCTGAAATCTCAACATACATTTTTTTCATCCAATCTTCATGATACTTTCAAGTAATGATCAGTACACCAATCCCACTGGATGCCCAAGTATCGTTCTCCTACATTGAAGCATCCGTTTGCAGTAACAGTTTGAATTTTTAGGTTTCACTCTGTTTTCTCCTATATTGACAGATGCAGTTCGAACTCTAAATCAAACACGGTTTGTGCTAGCTTCTTGAAACTTGACACAATACAGTAGTTCTACGTTCTATCTCTAAGGTTTGTTTCCTCTTGATGTAGCCTTAAGCACAGGCTGGCGAATAACTCATTCAATGAAAGGCATTGTTAGGCTGCCAAAAAACTACAGTCTCCTGAAATCACAACATATATTTTTTTTCCGACCTTCCTGATACTTTCAAATAATGAGCAGTACTCCAATCAAACTTGGATGTCCAAGTTTCGTTCTCCTACGTTGAAGCATCCGTTTTCAGTAACAGTTTGAATTTTTAGGTTTCACTTCGTTTTCTTCTATATTGACAGATGCAGTTAGAACTCTAAATCAAACACGGTTTGTGCTAGCTTCTTGAAACGTGACACAATACAGTAGTTCTACGTTCTATGTCTAAGGTTTGTTTCCTCTTGATGTAGCCTTAAGCACAGGCTGGCGAATAACTCATTCAATGAAAGGCGTTGTTAGGCTGCCAAAAAACTACAGTCTCCTGAAATCACAACATATATTTTTTTTCCGACCTTCCTGATACTTTCAAATAATGAGCAGTACTCCAATCAAACTTGGATGTCCAAGTTTCGTTCTCCTACGTTGAAGCATCCGTTTGCAGTAACAGTTTGAATTTTTAGGTTTCACTCTGTTTTCTTCTATATTGACAGATGCAGTTAGAACTCTAAATCAAACACGGTTTGTGCTAGCTTCTTGAAACGTGACACAATACTGTAGTTCTACGTTCTATCTCTAAGGTTTGTTTCCTCTTGATGTAGCCTAATACAGGGACTCGCGAATAACACTTATATTGAAAGGGGTTGCCAAACTTCCAAAAACTAGAGTCTCCTGAAATCTCAACATCCATATTTTCATCCAATCTTCATGATACTTTCAAGTAATGATCAGTACACCAATCCCACTTGGATGCCCAAGTTTCGTTCTCCTACGTTGAAGCATCCGTTTGCAGTAACAGTTTGAATTTTTAGGTTTCACTCTGTTTTCTCCTATATTGACAGATGCAGTTCGAACTCTAAATCAAACACGGTTTGTGCTAGCTTCTTGAAACTTGACACAATACAGTAGTTCTACGTTCTATCTCTAAGGTTTGTTTCCTCTTGATGTAGCCTTAAGCACAGGCTGGCGAATAACTCATTCAATGAAAGGCGTTGTTAGGCTGCCAAAAAACTACAGTCTCCTGAAATCACAACATACATTTTTTCATCCAATCTTCATGATACTTTCAAGTTATGATCAGTACACCAATCCCACTTGGATGCCCAAGTTTCGTTCTCCTACGTTGAAGCATCCGTTTGCAGTAACAGTTTGAATTTTTAGGTTTCACTCTGTTTTCTCCTATATTGACAGATGCAGTTCGAACTCTAAATCAAACACGGTTTCTGCTAGCTTCTTGAAACTTGACACAATACAGTAGTTCTACGTTCTATCTCTAAGGTTTGTTTCCTCTTGATGTAGCCTTAAGCACAGGATGGCGAATAACTCACTCAATGAAAGGCGTTGTTAGGCTGCCAAAAAACTACAGTCTCCTGAAATCACAACATATATTTTTTTCCGACCTTCCTGATACTTTCAAATAAAGAGCAGTACTCCAATCATACTTGGATGTCCAAGTTTCGTTCTCCTACGTTGAAGCATCCGTTTGCAGTAACAGTTTGAATTTTTAGGTTTCACTCTCTTTTCTCCTATATTGACAGATGCAGTTCGAACTCTAAATCAAACACGGTTTGTGCTAGCTTCTTGAAACGTGACACAATACAGTAGTTCTACGTTCTATCTCTAAGGTTTGTTTCCTCTTGATGTAGCCTTAAGCACAGGCTGGCGAATAACTCATTCAATGAAAGCCGTTGTTAGGCTGCCAAAAAACTACAGTCTCCTGAAATCACAACATACATTTTTTCATCCAATCTTCATGATACTTTCAAGTAATGATCAGTACACCAATCCCACTTGGATGCCCAAGTTTCGTTCTCCTACGTTGAAGCATCCGTTTGCAGTTACAGTTTGAATTTTTAGGTTTCACTCTGTTTTCTCCTATATTGACAGATGCAGTTCGAACTCTAAATCAAACACGGTTTGTGCTAGCTTCTTGAAACTTGACACAATACAGTAGTTCTACGTTCTATCTCTAAGGTTTGTTTCCTCTTGATGTAGCCTTAAGCACAGGCTGGCGAATAACTCATTCAATGAAAGGCGTTGTTAGGCTGCCAAAAAACTACAGTCTCCTGAAATCACAACATATATTTTTTTTCCGACCTTCCTGATACTTTCAAATAATGAGCAGTACTCCAATCAAACTTGGATGTCCAAGTTTCGTTCTCCTACGTTGAAGCATCCGTTTGCAGTAACAGTTTGAATTTTTAGGTTTCACTCTGTTTTCTTCTATATTGACAGATGCAGTTAGAACTCTAAATCAAACACGGTTTGTGCTAGCTTCTTGAAACGTGACACAATACAGTAGTTCTACGTTCTATCTCTAAGGTTTGTTTCCTCTTGATGTAGCCTAATACAGGGACTCGCGAATAACACTTATATTGAAAGGGGTTGCCAAACTTCCAAAAACTAGAGTCTCCTGAAATCTCAACATATATTTTTTCATCCAATCTTCATGATACTTTCAAGTAATGATCAGTACACCAATCCCACTTGGATGCCCAAGTTTCGTTCTCCTACGTTGAAGCATCCGTTTGCAGTAACAGTTTGAATTTTTAGGTTTCACTCTGTTTTCTCCTATATTGACAGATGCAGTTCGAACTCTAAATCAAACACGGTTTGTGCTAGCTTCTTGAAACTTGACACGATACAGTAGTTCTACGTTCTATCTCTAAGGTTTGTTTCCTCTTGATGTAGCCTTAAGCACAGGCTGGCGAATAACTCATTCAATGAAAGGCGTTGTTAGGCTGCCAAAAAACTACAGTCTCCTGAAATCACAACATACATTTTTTCATCCAATCTTCATGATACTTTCAAGTAATGATCAGTACACCATTCCCACTTGGATGCCCAAGTTTCGTTCTCCTACGTTGAAGCATCCGTTTGCAGTAACAGTTTGAATTTTTAGGTTTCACTCTGTTTTCTCCTATATTGACAGATGCAGTTCGAACTCTAAATCAAACACGGTTTTTGCTAGCTTCTTGAAACGTGACACAATGCAGTAGTTCTACGTTCTATCTCTAAGGTTTGTTTCCTCTTGATGTAGCCTAATACAGGGACTCGCGAATAACACTTATATTGAAAGGGGTTGCCAAACTTCCAAAAACTAGAGTCTCCTGAAATCTCAACATACATTTTTTCATCCAATCTTCATGATACTTTCAAGTAATGATCAGTACACCAATCCCACTTGGATGCCAAAGTTTCGTTCTCCTACGTTGAAGCATCCGTTTGCAGTAACAGTTTGAATTTTTAGGTTTCACTCTGTTTTCTCCTATATTGACAGATGCAGTTCGAACTCTAAATCAAACACGGTTTGTGCTAGCTTCTTGAAACTTGACACAATACAGTAGTTCTACGTTCTATCTCTAAAGTTTGTTTCCTCTTGATGTAGCCTTAAGCACAGGCTGGCGAATAACTCATTCAATGAAAGGCGTTGTTAGGCTGCCAAAAAACTACAGTCTCCTGAAATCACAACATATATTTTTTTTTCCGACCTTCCTGATACTTTCAAATAATGAGCAGTACTCCAATCAAACTTGGATGTCCAAGTTTCGTTCTCCTACGTTGAAGCATCCGTTTGCAGTAACAGTTTGAATTTTTAGGTTTCACTCTGTTTTCTTCTATATTGACAGATGCAGTTAGAACTCTAAATCAAACACGGTTTGTGCTAGCTTCTTGAAACGTGACACAATACTGTAGTTCTACGTTCTATCTCTAAGGTTTGTTTCCTCTTGATGTAGCCTAATACAGGGACTCGCGAATAACACGTATATTGAAAGGGGTTGCCAAACTTCCAAAAACTAGAGTCTCCTGAAATCTCAACATACATTTTTTCATCCAATCTTCATGATACTTTCAAGTAATGATCAGTACACCAATCCCACTTGGATGCCCAAGTTTCGTTCTCCTACGTTGTAGCATCCGTTTGCAGTAACAGTTTGAATTTTTAGGTTTCACTCTGTTTTCTCCTATATTGACAGATGCAGTTCGAACTCTAAATCAAACACGGTTTGTGCTAGCTTCTTGAAACTTGACACAATACAGTAGTTCTACGTTCTATCTCTAAGGTTTGATTCCTCTTGATGTAGCCTTAAGCACAGGCTGGCGAATAACTCATTCAATGAAAGGCGTTGTTAGGCTGCCAAAAAACTACAGTCTCCTGAAATCACAACATACATTTTTTCATCCAATCTTCATGATACTTTCAAGTAATGATCAGTACACCAATCCCACTTGGATGCCCAAGTATCGTTCTCCTACGTTGAAGCATCCGTTTGCAGTAACAGTTTGAATTTTTCGGTTTCACTCTGTTTTCTCCTATATTGACAGATGCAGTTCGAACTCTAAATCAAACACGGTTTGTGCTAGCTTCTTGAAACTTGACACAATACAGTAGTTCTACGTACTATCTCTAAGGTTTGTTTCCTCTTGATGTAGCCTTAAGAACAGGCTGGCGAATAACTCATTCAATGAAAGGCGTTGTTAGGGTGCCAAAAAACTACAGTCTCCTGAAATCACAACATATATTTTTTTTTCCGACCTTCCTGATACTTTCAAATAATGAGCAGTACTCCAATCAAACTTGGATGTCCAAGTTTCGTTCTCCTACGTTGAAGCATCCGTTTGCAGTAACAGTTTGAATTTTTAGGTTTCACTCTGTTTTCTTCTATATTGACAGATGCAGTTAGAACTCTAAATCAAACACGGTTTGTGCTAGCTTCTTGAAACGTGACACAATACTGTAGTTCTACGTTCTATCTCTAAGGTTTGTTTCCACTTGATGTAGCCTAATACAGGGACTCGCGAATAACACTTATATTGAAAGGGGTTGCCAAACTTCCAAAAACTAGAGTCTCCTGAAATCTCAACATACATTTTTTCATCCAATCTTCATGATACTTTCAAGTAATGATCAGTACACCAATCCCACTTGGATGCCCAAGTTTCGTTCTCCTACGTTGAAGCATCCGTTTGCAGTAACAGTTTGAATTATTAGGTTTCACTCTGTTTTCTCCTATATTGACAGATGCAGTTCGAACTCTAAATCAAACACGGTTTCTGCTAGCTTCTTGAAACTTGACACAATACAGTAGTTCTACGTTCTATCTCTAAGGTTTGTTTCCTCTTGATGTAGCCTTAAGCACAGGATGGCGAATAACTCACTCAATGAAAGGCGTTGTTAGGCTGCCAAAAAACTACAGTCTCCTGAAATCACAACATATATTTTTTTCCGACCTTCCTGATACTTTCAAATAAAGAGCAGTACTCCAATCATACTTGGATGTCCAAGTTTCGTTCTCCTACGTTGAAGCATCCGTTTGCAGTAACAGTTTGAATTTTTAGGTTTCACTCTCTTTTCTCCTATATTGACAGATGCAGTTCGAACTCTAAATCAAACACGGTTTGTGCTAGCTTCTTGAAACTTGACACAATACAGTAGTTCTACGTTCTATCTCTAAGGTTTGTTTCCTCTTGATGTAGCCTTAAGCACAGGCTGGCGAATAACTCATTCAATGAAAGCCGTTGTTAGGCTGCCAAAAAACTACAGTCTCCTGAAATCACAACATACATTTTTTCATCCAATCTTCATGATACTTTCAAGTAATGATCAGTACACCAATCCCACTTGGATGCCCAAGTTTCGTTCTCCTACGTTGAAGCATCCGTTTGCAGTTACAGTTTGAATTTTTAGGTTTCACTCTGTTTTCTCCTATATTGACAGATGCAGTTCGAACTCTAAATCAAACACGGTTTGTGCTAGCTTCTTGAAACTTGACACAATACAGTAGTTCTACGTTCTATCTCTAAGGTTTGTTTCCTCTTGATGTAGCCTTAAGCACAGGCTGGCGAATAACTCATTCAATGAAAGGCGTTGTTAGGCTGCCAAAAAACTACAGTCTCCTGAAATCACAACATATATTTTTTTTCCGACCTTCCTGATACTTTCAAATAATGAGCAGTACTCCAATCAAACTTGGATGTCCAAGTTTCGTTCTCCTACGTTGAAGCATCCGTTTGCAGTAACAGTTTGAATTTTTAGGTTTCACTCTGTTTTCTTCTATATTGACAGATGCAGTTAGAACTCTAAATCAAACACGGTTTGTGCTAGCTTCTTGAAACGTGACAAAATACAGTAGTTCTACGTTCTATCTCTAAGGTTTGTTTCCTCTTGATGTAGCCTAATACAGGGACTCGCGAATAACACTTATATTGAAAGGGGTTGCCAAACTTCCAAAAACTAGAGTCTCCTGAAATCTCAACATATATTTTTTCATCCAATCTTCATGATACTTTCAAGTAATGATCAGTACACCAATCCCACTTGGATGCCCAAGTTTCGTTCTCCTACGTTGAAGCATCCGTTTGCAGTAACAGTTTGAATTTTTAGGTTTCACTCTGTTTTCTCCTATATTGACAGATGCAGTTCGAACTCTAAATCAAACACGGTTTGTGCTAGCTTCTTGAAACTTGACACGATACAGTAGTTCTACGTTCTATCTCTAAGGTTTGTTTCCTCTTGATGTAGCCTTAAGCACAGGCTGGCGAATAACTCATTCAATGAAAGGCGTTGTTAGGCTGCCAAAAAACTACAGTCTCCTGAAATCACAACATACATTTTTTCATCCAATCTTCATGATACTTTCAAGTAATGATCAGTACACCATTCCCACTTGGATGCCCAAGTTTCGTTCTCCTACGTTGAAGCATCCGTTTGCAGTAACAGTTTGAATTTTTAGGTTTCACTCTGTTTTCTCCTATATTGACAGATGCAGTTCGAACTCTAAATCAAACACGGTTTTTGCTAGCTTCTTGAAACGTGACACAATGCAGTAGTTCTACGTTCTATCTCTAAGGTTTGTTTCCTCTTGATGTAGCCTAATACAGGGACTCGCGAATAACACTTATATTGAAAGGGGTTGCCAAACTTCCAAAAACTAGAGTCTCCTGAAATCTCAACATACATTTTTTCATCCAATCTTCATGATACTTTCAAGTAATGATCAGTACACCAATCCCACTTGGATGCCAAAGTTTCGTTCTCCTACGTTGAAGCATCCGTTTGCAGTAACAGTTTGAATTTTTAGGTTTCACTCTGTTTTCTCCTATATTGACAGATGCAGTTCGAACTCTAAATCAAACACGGTTTGTGCTAGCTTCTTGAAACTTGACACAATACAGTAGTTCTACGTTCTATCTCTAAAGTTTGTTTCCTCTTGATGTAGCCTTAAGCACAGGCTGGCGAATAACTCATTCAATGAAAGGCGTTGTTAGGCTGCCAAAAAACTACAGTCTCCTGAAATCACAACATATATTTTTTTTCCGACCTTCCTGATACTTTCAAATAATGAGCAGTACTCCAATCAAACTTGGATGTCCAAGTTTCGTTCTCCTACGTTGAAGCATCCGTTTGCAGTAACAGTTTGAATTTTTAGGTTTCACTCTGTTTTCTTCTATATTGACAGATGCAGTTAGAACTCTAAATCAAACACGGTTTGTGCTAGCTTCTTGAAACGTGACACAATACTGTAGTTCTACGTTCTATCTCTAAGGTTTGTTTCCTCTTGATGTAGCCTAATACAGGGACTCGCGAATAACACTTATATTGAAAGGGGTTGCCAAACTTCCAAAAACTAGAGTCTCCTGAAATCTCAACATACATTTTTTCATCCAATCTTCATGATACTTTCAAGTAATGATCAGTACACCAATCCCACTTGGATGCCCAAGTTTCGTTCTCCTACGTTGTAGCATCCGTTTGCAGTAACAGTTTGAATTTTTAGGTTTCACTCTGTTTTCTCCTATATTGACAGATGCAGTTCGAACTCTAAATCAAACACGGTTTGTGCTAGCTTCTTGAAACTTGACACAATACAGTAGTTCTACGTTCTATCTCTAAGGTTTGTTTTCTCTTGATGTAGCCTTAAGCACAGGCTGGCGAATAACTCATTCAATGAAAGGCGTTGTTAGGCTGCCAAAAAACTACAGTCTCCTGAAATCACAACATACATTTTTTCATCCAATCTTCATGATACTTTCAAGTAATGATCAGTACACCAATCCCACTTGGATGCCCAAGTATCGTTCTCCTACGTTGAAGCATCCGTTTGCAGTAACAGTTTGAATTTTTCGGTTTCACTCTGTTTTCTCCTATATTGACAGATGCAGTTCGAACTCTAAATCAAACACGGTTTGTGCTAGCTTCTTGAAACTTGACACAATACAGTAGTTCTACGTACTATCTCTAAGGTTTGTTTCCTCTTGATGTAGCCTTAAGAACAGGCTGGCGAATAACTCATTCAATGAAAGGCGTTGTTAGGGTGCCAAAAAACTACAGTCTCCTGAAATCACAACATATATTTTTTTTTCCGACCTTCCTGATACTTTCAAATAATGAGCAGTACTCCAATCAAACTTGGATGTCCAAGTTTCGTTCTCCTACGTTGAAGCATCCGTTTGCAGTAACAGTTTGAATTTTTAGGTTTCACTCTGTTTTCTTCTATATTGACAGATGCAGTTAGAACTCTAAATCAAACACGGTTTGTGCTAGCTTCTTGAAACGTGACACAATACTGTAGTTCTACGTTCTATCTCTAAGGTTTGTTTCCTCTTGATGTAGCCTAATACAGGGACTCGCGAATAACACTTATATTGAAAGGGGTTGCCAAACTTCCAAAAACTAGAGTCTCCTGAAATCTCAACATACATTTTTTCATCCAATCTTCATGATACTTTCAAGTAATGATCAGTACACCAATCCCACTTGGATGCCCAAGTTTCGTTCTCCTACGTTGAAGCATCCGTTTGCAGTAACAGTTTGAATTTTTAGGTTTCACTCTGTTTTCTCCTATATTGACAGATGCAGTTCGAACTCTATATCAAACACGGTTTGTGCTAGCTTCTTGAAACTTGACACAATACAGTAGTTCTACGTTCTATCTCTAAGGTTTGTTTCCTCTTGATGTAGCCTTAAGCACAGGCTGGCGAATAACTCATTCAATGAAAGGCGTTGTTAGGCTGCCAAAAAACTACAGTCTCCTGAAATCACAACATACATTTTTTCATCCAATCTTCATGATACTTTCAAGTAATGATCAGTACACCATTCCCACTTGGATGCCCAAGTTTTGTTCTCCTACGTTGAAGCATCCGTTTGCAGTAACAGTTTGAATTTTTAGGTTTCACTCTGTTTTCCCCTATATTGACAGATGCAGTTCGAACTCTAAATCAAACACGGTTTGTGCTAGCTTCTTGAAACTTGACACAATACAGTAGTTCTACGTTCTATCTCTAAGGTTTGTTTCCTTTTGATGTAGCCTTAAGCACAGGCTGGCGAATAACTCACTCAATGAAAGGCGTTGTTAGGCTGCCAAAAAACTACAGTCTCCTGAAATCACAACATACATTTTTTCATCCAATCTTCATGATACTTTCAAGTTATGATCAGTACACCAATCCCACTTGGATGCCCTAGTTTCGTTCTCCTACGTTGAAGCATCCGTTTGCAGTAACAGTTTGAATTTTTAGGTTTCACTCTGTTTTCTCCTATATTGACAGATGCAGTTCGAACTCTAAATCAAACACGGTTTGTGCTAGCTTCTTGAAACTTGACACAATACAGTAGTTCTACGTTCTATCTCTAAGGTTTGTTTCCTCTTGATGTAGCCTTAAGCACAGGATGGCGAATAACTCACTCAATGAAAGGCGTTGTTAGGCTGCCAAAAAACTACAGTCTCCTGAAATCACAACATATATTTTTTTTCCGACCTTCCTGATACTTTCAAATAAAGAGCAGTACTCCAATCAAACTTGGATGTCCAAGTTTCGTTCTCCTACGTTGAAGCATCCGTTTGCAGTAACAGTTTGAATTTTTAGGTTTCACTGCGTTTTCTTCTATATTGACAGATGCAGTTAGAACTCTAAATCAAACACGGTTTGTGCTAGCTTCTTGAAACGTGACACAATACTGTAGTTCTACGTTCTATCTCTAAGGTTTGTTTCCTCTTGATGTAGCCTTAAGCACAGGCTGGCGAATAACTCATTCAATGAAAGGCGTTGTTAGGCTGCCAAAAAACTACAGTCTCCTGAAATCACAACATACATTTTTTCATCCGACCTTCCTGATACTTTCAAATAATGAGCAGTACTCCAATCAAACTTGGATGTCCAAGTTTCGTTCTCCTACGTTGAAGCATCCGTTTGCAGTAACAGTTTGAATTTTTAGGTTTCACTCTGTTTTCTTCTATATTGACAGATGCAGTTAGAACTCTAAATCAAACACGGTTTGTGCTAGCTTCTTGAAACGTGACACAATACAGTAGTTCTACGTTCTATCTCTAAGGTTTGTTTCCTCTTGATGTAGCCTAATACAGGGACTCGCGAATAACACTTATATTGAAAGGGGTTGCCAAACTTCCAAAAACTAGAGTCTCCTGAAATCTCAACATACATTTTTTCATCCAATCTTCATGATACTTTCAAGTAATGATCAGTACACCAATCCCACTTGGATGCCCAAGTTTCGTTCTCCTACGTTGAAGCATCCGTTTGCAGTAACAGTTTGAATTTTTAGGTTTCACTCTGTTTTCTCCTATATTGACAGATGCAGTTCGAACTCTAAATCAAACACGGTTTGTGCTAGCTTCTTGAAACTTGACACAATACAGTAGTTCTACGTTGTATCTCTAAGGTTTGTTTCCTCTTGATGTAGCCTTAAGCACAGGCTGGCGAATAACTCATTCAATGAAAGGCGTTGTTAGGCTGCCAAAAAACTACAGTCTCCTGAAATCACAACATACATTTTTTCATCCAATCTTCATGATACTTTCAAATAATGAGCAGTACTCCAATCAAACTTGGATGTCCAAGTTTCGTTCTCCTACGTTGAAGCATCCGTTTGCAGTAACAGTTTGAATTTTTAGGTTTCACTGCGTTTTCTTCTATATTGACAGATGCAGTTAGAACTCTAAATCAAACACGGTTTGTGCTAGCTTCTTGAAACGTGACACAATACAGTAGTTCTACGTTCTATCTCTAAGGTTTGTTTCCTCTTGATGTAGCCTTAAGCACAGGCTGGCGAATAACTCATACAATGAAAGGCGTTGTTAGGCTGCGAAAAAACTACAGTCTCCTGAAATCACAACATATATTTTTTTTCCGACCATCCTGATACTTTCAAATAATAAGCAGTACTCCAATCAAACTTGGATGTCCAAGTTTCGTTCTCCTACGTTGAAGCATCCGTTTGCAGTAACAGTTTGAATTTTTAGGTTTCACTGCGTTTTCTTCTATATTGACAGATGCAGTTAGAACTCTAAATCAAACACGGTTTGTGCTAGCTTCTTGAAACGTGACACAATACAGTAGTTCTACGTTCTATCTCTAAGGTTTTTTCCTCTTGATGTAGCCTAATACAGGGACTCGCGAATAACACTTATATTGAAAGGGATTGCCAAACTTCCAAAAACTAGAGTCTCCTGAAATCTCAACATACATTTTTTTCATCCAATCTTCATGATACTTTCAAGTAATGATCAGTACACCAATCCCACTTGGATGCCCAAGTATCGTTCTCCTACGTTGAAGCATCCGTTTGCAGTAACAGTTTGAATTTTTAGGTTTCACTCTGTTTTCTCCTATATTGACAGATGCAGTTCGAACTCTAAATCAAACACGGTTTGTGCTAGCTTCTTGAAACTTGACACAATACAGTAGTTCTACGTTCTATCTCTAAGGTTTGTTTCCTCTTGATGTAGCCTTAAGCACAGGCTGGCGAATAACTCATTCAATGAAAGGCGTTGTTAGGCTGCCAAAAAACTACAGTCTCCTGAAATCACAACATATATTTTTTTTCCGACCTTCCTGATACTTTCAAATAATGAGCAGTACTCCAATCAAACTTGGATGTCCAAGTTTCGTTCTCCTACGTTGAAGCATCCGTTTGCAGTAACAGTTTGAATTTTTAGGTTTCACTCTGTTTTCTTCTATATTGACAGATGCAGTTCGAACTCTAAATCAAACACGGTTTGTGCTAGCTTCTTGAAACTTGACACAATACAGTAGTTCTACGTTCTATCTCTAAGGTTTGTTTCCTCTTGATGTAGCCTTAAGCACAGGCTGGCGAATAACTCACTCAATGAAAGGCGTTGTTAGGCTGCCAAAAAACTACAGTCTCCTGAAATCACAACATACATTTTTTCATCCAATCTTCATGATACTTTCAAGTTATGATCAGTACACCAATCCCACTTGGATGCCCTAGTTTCGTTCTCCTACGTTGAAGCATCCGTTTGCAGTAACAGTTTGAATTTTTAGGTTTCACTCTGTTTTCTCCTATATTGACAGATGCAGTTCGAACTCTAAATCAAACACGGTTTGTGCTAGCTTCTTGAAACTTGACACAATACAGTAGTTCTACGTTCTATCTCTAAGGTTTGTTTCCTCTTGATGTAGCCTTAAGCACAGGATGGCGAATAACTCACTCAATGAAAGGCGTTGTTAGGCTGCCAAAAAACTACAGTCTCCTGAAATCACAACATATATTTTTTTTCCGACCTTCCTGATACTTTCAAATAAAGAGCAGTACTCCAATCAAACTTGGATGTCCAAGTTTCGTTCTCCTACGTTGAAGCATCCGTTTGCAGTAACAGTTTGAATTTTTAGGTTTCACTGCGTTTTCTTCTATATTGACAGATGCAGTTAGAACTCTAAATCAAACACGGTTTGTGCTAGCTTCTTGAAACGTGACACAATACTGTAGTTCTACGTTCTATCTCTAAGGTTTGTTTCCTCTTGATGTAGCCTAATACAGGGACTCGCGAATAACACTTATATTGAAAGGGGTTGCCAAACTTCCAAAAACTAGAGTCTCCTGAAATCTCAACATACATTTTTTCATCCAATCTTCATGATACTTTCAAGTAATGATCAGTACACCAATCCCACTTGGATGCCCAAGTTTCGTTCTCCTACGTTGAAGATCCGTTTGCAGTAACAGTTTGAATTTTTAGGTTTCACTCTGTTTTCTCCTATATTGACAGATGCAGTTCGAACTCTAAATCAAACACGGTTTGTGCTAGCTTCTTGAAACTTGACACAATACAGTAGTTCTACGTTCTATCTCTAAGGTTTGTTTCCTCTTGATGTAGCCTTAAGCACAGGCTGGCGAATAACTCATTCAATGAAAGGCGTTGTTAGGCTGCCAAAAAACTACAGTCTCCTGAAATCACAACATACATTTTTTCATCCAATCTTCATGATACTTTCAAGTAATGATCAGTACACCAATCCCACTTGGATGCCCAAGTTTCGTTCTCCTACGTTCAAGCATCCGTTTGCAGTAACAGTTTGAATTTTTAGGTTTCACTCTGTTTTCTCCTATATTGACAGATGCAGTGCGAACTCTAAATCAAACACGGTTTGTGCTAGCTTCTTGAAACTTGACACAATACAGTAGTTCTACGTTCTATCTCTAAGGTTTGTTTCCTCTTGATGTAGCCTTAAGCACAGGCTGGCGAATAACTCATTCAATGAAAGGCGTTGTTAGGCTGCCAAAAAACTACAGTCTCCTGAAATCACAACATACATTTTTTCATCCGACCTTCCTGATACTTTCAAATAATGAGCAGTACTCCAATCAAACTTGGATGTCCAAGTTTCGTTCTCCTACGTTGAAGCATCCGTTTGCAGTAACAGTTTGAATTTTTAGGTTTCACTCTGTTTTCTTCTATATTGACAGATGCAGTTAGAACTCTAAATCAAACACGGTTTGTGCTAGCTTCTTGAAACGTGACACAATACATTAGTTCTACGTTCTATCTCTAAGGTTTGTTTCCTCTTGATGTAGCCTAATACAGGGACTCGTGAATAACACTTATATTGAAAGGGGTTGCCAAACTTCCAAAAACTAGAGTCTCCTGAAATCTCAACATACATTTTTTCATCCAATCTTCATGATACTTTCAAGTAATGATCAGTACACCAATCCCACTTGGATGCCCAAGTTTCGTTCTCCTACGTTGAAGCATCCGTTTGCAGTAACAGTTTGAATTTTTAGGTTTCACTCTGTTTTCTCCTATATTGACAGATGCAGTTCGAACTCTAAATCAAACACGGTTTGTGCTAGCTTCTTGAAACTTGACACAATACAGTAGTTCTACGTTGTATCTCTAAGGTTTGTTTCCTCTTGATGTAGCCTTAAGCACAGGCTGGCGAATAACTCATTCAATGAAAGGCGTTGTTAGGCTGCCAAAAAACTACAGTCTCCTGAAATCACAACATACATTTTTTCATCCAATCTTCCTGATACTTTCAAATAATGAGCAGTACTCCAATCAAACTTGGATGTCCAAGTTTCGTTCTCCTACGTTGAAGCATCCGTTTGCAGTAACAGTTTGAATTTTTAGGTTTCACTGCGTTTTCTTCTATATTGACAGATGCAGTTAGAACTCTAAATCAAACACGGTTTGTGCTAGCTTCTTGAAACGTGACACAATACAGTAGTTCTACGTTCTATCTCTAAGGTTTGTTTCCTCTTGATGTAGCCTTAAGCACAGGCTGGCGAATAACTCATACAATGAAAGGCGTTGTTAGGCTGCCAAAAAACTACAGTCTCCTGAAATCACAACATATATTTTTTTTCCGACCATCCTGATACTTTCAAATAATGAGCAGTACTCCAATCAAACTTGGATGTCCATGTTTCGTTCTCCTACGTTGAAGCATCCGTTTGCAGTAACAGTTTGAATTTTTAGGTATCACTGCGTTTTCTTCTATATTGACAGATGCAGTTAGAACTCTAAATCAAACACGGTTTGTGCTAGCTTCTTGAAACGTGACACAATACAGTAGTTCTACGTTCTATCTCTAAGGTTTGTTTCCTCTTGATGTAGCCTAATACAGGGACTCGCGAATAACACTTATATTGAAAGGGATTGCCAAACTTCCAAAAACTAGAGTCTCCTGAAATCTCAACATACATTTTTTTCATCCAATCTTCATGATACTTTCAAGTAATGATCAGTACACCAATCCCACTTGGATGCCCAAGTATCGTTCTCCTACGTTGAAGCATCCGTTTGCAGTAACAGTTTGAATTTTTAGGTTTCACTCTGTTTTCTCCTATATTGACAGATGCAGTTCGAACTCTAAATCAAACACGGTTTGTGCTAGCTTAATGAAACTTGACACAATACAGTAGTTCTACGTTCTATCTCTAAGGTTTGTTTCCTCTTGATGTAGCCTTAAGCACAGGCTGGCGAATAACTCATTCAATGAAAGGCGTTGTTAGGCTGCCAAAAAACTACAGTCTCCTGAAATCACAACATATATTTTTTTTCCGACCTTCCTGATACTTTCAAATAATGAGCAGTACTCCAATCAAACTTGGATGTCCAAGTTTCGTTCTCCTACGTTGAAGCATCCGTGTGCAGTAACAGTTTGAATTTTTAGGTTTCACTCTGTTTTCTCCTATATTGACAGATGCAGTTCGAACTCTAAATCAAACACGGTTTGTGCTAGCTTCTTGAAACTTGACACAATACAGTAGTTCTACGTTCTATCTCTAAGGTTTGTTTCCTCTTGATGTAGCCTTAAGCACAGGCTGGCGAATAACTCATTCAATGAAAGGCGTTGTTAGGCTGCCAAAAAACTACAGTCTCCTGAAATCACAACATATATTTTTTTTCCGACCTTCCTGATACTTTCAAATAATGAGCAGTACTCCAATCAAACTTGGATGTCCAAGTTTCGTTCTCCTACGTTGAAGCATCCGTTTGCAGTAACAGTTTGAATTTTTAGGTTTCACTGCGTTTTCTTCTATATTGACAGATGCAGTTAGAACTCTAAATCAAACACGGTTTGTGCTAGCTTCTTGAAACGTGACACAATACAGTAGTTCTACGTTCTATCTCTAAGGTTTGTTTCGTCTTGATGTAGCCTAATACAGGGACGCGCGAATAACACTTATATTGAAAGGGATTGCCAAACTTCCAAAAACTAGAGTCTCCTGAAATCTCAACATACATTTTTTTCATCCAATCTTCATGATACTTTCAAGTAATGATCAGTACACCAATCCCACTTGGATGCCCAAGTATCGTTCTCCTACGTTGAAGCATCCGTTTGCAGTAACAGTTTGAATTTTTAGGTTTCACTCTGTTTTCTCCTATATTGACAGATGCAGTTCGAACTCTAAATCAAACACGGTTTGTGCTAGCTTCTTGAAACTTGACACAATACAGTAGTTCTACGTTCTATCTCTAAGGTTTGTTTCCTCTTGATGTAGCCTTAAGCACAGGCTGGCGAATAACTCATTCAATGAAAGGCATTGTTAGGCTGCCAAAAAACTACAGTCTCCTGAAATCACAACATATATTTTTTTCCGACCTTATTGATACTTTCAAATAATGAGCAGTACTCCAATCAAACTTGGATGTCCAAGTTTCGTTCTCCTACGTTGAAGCATCCGTTTGCAGTAACAGTTTGAATTTTTAGGTTTCACTGCGTTTTCTTCTATATTGACAGAAGCAGTTAGAACTCTAAATCAAACACGGTTTGTGCTAGCTTCTTGAAACGTGACACAATACAGTAGTTCTACGTTCTATTTCTAAGGTTTGTTTCCTCTTGATGTAGCCTTAAGCACAGGCTGGCGAATAACTCATTCAATGAAAGGCGTTGTTAGGGTGCCAAAAAACTACAGTCTCCTGAAATCACAACATACATTTTTTCATTCAATCTTCATGATACTTTCAAGTAATGATCAGTACACCAATCCCACTTGGATGCCCAAGTTTCGTTCTCCTACGTTGAAGCATCCGTTTGCAGTAACAGTTTGAATTTTTAGGTTTCACTCTGTTTTCTCCTATATTGACAGATGCAGTTCGAACTCTAAATCAAACACGGTTTGTGCTAGCTTCTTGAAACTTGACACAATACAGTAGTTCTACGTTCTATCTCTAAGGTTTGTTTCCTCTTGATGTAGCCTTAAGCACAGGCTGGCGAATAACTCATTCAATGAAAGGCGTTGTTAGGCTGCCAAAAAACTACAGTCTCCTGAAATCACAACATATATTTTTTTTCCGACCTTCCTGATACTTTCAAATAATGAGCAGTACTCCAATCAAACTTGGATGTCCAAGTTTCGTTCTCCTACGTTGAAGCATCCGTTTGCAGTAACAGTTTGAATTTTTAGGTTTCACTGCGTTTTCTTCTATATTGACAGATGCAGTTCGAACTCTAAATCAAACACGGTTTGTGCTAGCTTCTTGAAACGTGACACAATACAGTAGTTCTACATTCTATCTCTAAGGTTTGTTTCCTCTTGATGTAGCCTTAAGCACAGGCTGGCGAATAACTCATTCAATGAAAGGCGTTGTTAGGCTGCCAAAAAACTACAGTCTCCTGAAATCACAACATACATTTTTTTTCCGACCATCCTGATACTTTCAAATAATGAGCAGTACTCCAATCAAACTTGGATGTCCAAGTTTCGTTCTCCTACGTTGAAGCATCCGTTTGCAGTAACAGTTTGAATTTTTAGGTTTCACTGCGTTTTCTTCTATATTGACAGATGCAGTTAGAACTCTAAATCAAACACGGTTTGTGCTAGCTTCTTGAAACGTGACACAATACAGTAGTTCTACGTTCTATCTCTAAGGTTTGTTTCCTCTTGATGTAGCCTAATACAGGGACTCGCGAATAACACTTATATTGAAAGGGATTGCCAAACTTCCAAAAACTAGAGTCTCCTGAAATCTCAACATACATTTTTTTCATCCAATCTTCATGATACTTTCAAGTAATGATCAGTACACCAATCCCACTTGGATGCCCAAGTATCGTTCTCCTACGTTGAAGCATCCGTTTGCAGTAACAGTTTGAATTTTTAGGTTTCACTCTGTTTTCTCCTATATTGACAGATGCAGTTCGAACTCTAAATCAAACACGGTTTGTGCTAGCTTCTTGAAACTTGACACAATACAGTAGTTCTACGTTCTATCTCTAAGGTTTGTTTCCTCTTGATGTAGCCTTAAGCACAGGCTGGCGAATAACTCATTCAATGAAAGGCGTTGTTAGGCTGCCAAAAAACTACAGTCTCCTGAGATCACAACATATATTTTTTTTCCGACCTTCCTGATACTTTCAAATAATGAGCAGTACTCCAATCAAACTTGGATGTCCAAGTTTCGTTCTCCTACGTTGAAGCATCCGTTTGCAGTAACAGTTTGAATTTTTAGGTTTCACTCTGTTTTCTCCTATATTGACAGATGCAGTTCGAACTCTAAATCAAACACGGTTTGTGCTAGCTTCTTGAAACTTGACACAATACAGTAGTTCTACGTTCTATCTCTAAGGTTTGTTTCCTCTTGATGTAGCCTTAAGCACAGGCTGGCGAATAACTCATTCAATGAAAGGCGTTGTTAGGCTGCCAAAAAACTACAGTCTCCTGAAATCACAACATATATTTTTTTTCCGACCTTCCTGATACTTTCAAATAATGAGCAGTACTCCAATCAAACTTGGATGTCCAAGTTTCGTTCTCCTACGTTGAAGCATCCGTTTGCAGTAACAGTTTGAATTTTTAGGTTTCACTGCGTTTTCTTCTATATTGACAGATGCAGTTAGAACTCTAAATCAAACACGGTTTGTGCTAGCTTCTTGAAACGTGACACAATACAGTAGTTCTACGTTCTATCTCTAAGGTTTGTTTCGTCTTGATGTAGCCTAATACAGGGACGCGCGAATAACACTTATATTGAAAGGGATTGCCAAACTTCCAAAAACTAGAGTCTCCTGAAATCTCAACATACATTTTTTTCATCCAATCTTCATGATACTTTCAAGTAATGATCAGTACACCAATCCCACTTGGATGCCCAAGTATCGTTCTCCTACGTTGAAGCATCCGTTTGCAGTAACAGTTTGAATTTTTAGGTTTCACTCTGTTTTCTCCTATATTGACAGATGCAGTTCGAACTCTAAATCAAACACGGTTTGTGCTAGCTTCTTGAAACTTGACACAATACAGTAGGTCTACGTTCTATCTCTAAGGTTTGTTTCCTCTTGATGTAGCCTTAAGCACAGGCTGGCGAATAACTCATTCAATGAAAGGCGTTGTTAGGCTGCCAAAAAACTACAGTCTCCTGAAATCACAACATATATTTTTTTCCGACCTTCCTGATACTTTCAAATAATGAGCAGTACTCCAATCAAACTTGGATGTCCAAGTTTCGTTCTCCTACGTTGAAGCATCCGTTTGCAGTAACAGTTTGAATTTTTAGGTTTCACTGCGTTTTCTTCTATATTGACAGAAGCAGTTAGAACTCTAAATCAAACACGGTTTGTGCTAGCTTCTTGAAACGTGACACAATACAGTAGTTCTACGTTCTATTTCTAAGGTTTGTTTCCTCTTGATGTAGCCTTAAGCACAGGCTGGCGAATAACTCATTCAATGAAAGGCGTTGTTAGGGTGCCAAAAAACTACAGTCTCCTGAAATCACAACATACATTTTTTCATCCAATCTTCATGATACTTTCAAGTAATGATCAGTACACCAATCCCACTTGGATGCCCAAGTTTCGTTCTCCTACGTTGAAGCATCCGTTTGCAGTAACAGTTTGAATTTTTAGGTTTCACTCTGTTTTCTCCTATATTGACAGATGCAGTTCGAACTCTAAATCAAACACGGTTTGTGCTAGCTTCTTGAAACTTGACACAATACAGTAGTTCTACGTTCTATCTCTAAGGTTTGTTTCCTCTTGATGTAGCCTTAAGCACAGGCTGGCGAATAACTCATTCAATGAAAGGCGTTGTTAGGCTGCCAAAAAACTACAGTCTCCTGAAATCACAACATATATTTTTTTTCCGACCTTCCTGATACTTTCAAATAATGAGCAGTACTCCAATCAAACTTGGATGTCCAAGTTTCGTTCTCCTACGTTGAAGCATCCGTTTGCAGTAACAGTTTGAATTTTTAGGTTTCACTCTGTTTTCTTCTATATTGACAGATGCAGTTAGAACTCTAAATCAAACACGGTTTGTGCTAGCTTCTTGAAACGTGACACAATACAGTAGTTCTACGTTCTATCTCTAAGGTTTGTTTCCTCTTGATGTAGCCTAATACAGGGACTCGCGAATAACACTTATATTGAAAGGGGTTGCCAAACTTCCAAAAACTAGAGTCTCCTGAAATCTCAACATACATTTTTTCATCCAATCTTCATGATACTTTCAAGTAATGATCAGTACACCAATCCCACTTGGATGCCCAAGTTTCGTTCTCCTACGTTGAAGCATCCGTTTGCAGTAACAGTTTGAATTTTTAGGTTTCACTCTGTTTTCTCCTATATTGACAGATGCAGTTCGAACTCTAAATCAAACACGGTTTGTGCTAGCTTCTTGAAACTTGACACAATACAGTAGTTCTACGTTCTATCTCTAAGGTTTGTTTCCTCTTGATGTAGCCTTAAGCACAGGCTGGCGAATAACTCATTCAATGAAAGGCGTTGTTAGGCTGCCAAAAAACTACAGTCTCCTGAAATCACAACATATATTTTTTTTCCGACCTTCCTGATACTTTCAAATAATGAGCAGTACTCCAATCAAACTTGGATGTCCAAGTTTCGTTCTCCTATGTTGAAGCATCCGTTTGCAGTAACAGTTTGAATTTTTAGGTTTCACTGCGTTTTCTTCTATATTGACAGATGCAGTTCGAACTCTAAATCAAACACGGTTTGTGCTAGCTTCTTGAAACGTGACACAATACAGTAGTTCTACGTTCTATCTCTAAGGTTTGTTTCCTCTTGATGTAGCCTTAAGCACAGGCTGGCGAATAACTCATTCAATGAAAGGCGTTGTTAGGCTGCCAAAAAACTACATTCTCCTGAAATCACAACATATATTTTTGTTCCGACCTTCCTGATACTTTCAAATAATGAGCAGTACTCCAATCAAACTTGGATGTCCAAGTTTCGTTCTCCTACGTTGAAGCATCCGTTTGCAGTAACAGTTTGAATTTTTAGGTTTCACTGCGTTTTCTTCTATATTGACAGATGCAGTTAGAACTCTAAATCAAACACGGTTTGTGCTAGCTTCTTGAAACGTGACACAATACAGTAGTTCTACGTTCTATCTCTAAGGTTTGTTTCCTCTTGATGTAGCCTTAAGCACAGGCTGGCGAATAACTCATTCAATGAAAGGCGTTGTTAGGCTGCCAAAAAACTACATTCTCCTGAAATCACAACATATATTTTTGTTCCGACCTTCCTGATACTTTCAAATAATGAGCAGTACTCCAATCAAACTTGGATGTCCAAGTTTCGTTCTCCTACGTTGAAGCATCCGTTTGCAGTAACAGTTTGAATTTTTAGGTTTCACTGCGTTTTCTTCTATATTGACAGATGCAGTTAGAACTCTAAATCAAACACGGTTTGTGCTAGCTTCTTGAAACGTGACACAATACAGTAGTTCTACGTTCTATCTCTAAGGTTTGTTTCCTCTTGATGTAGCCTTAAGCACAGGCTGGCGAATAACTCATTCAATGAAAGGCGTTGTTAGGCTGCCAAGAAACTACAGTCTCCTGAAATCAAAACATATATTTTTTTTCCGACCTTCCTGATACTTTCAAATAATGAGCAGTACTCCAATCAAACTTGGATGTCCAAGTTTCGTTCTCCTACGTTGAAGCATCCGTTTGCAGTAACAGTTTGAATTTTTAGGTTTCACTCTGTTTTCTTCTATATTGACAGATGCAGTTAGAACTCTAAATCAAACACGGTTTGTGCTAGCTTCTTGAAACGTGACACAATACAGTAGTTCTACGTTCTATCTCTAAGGTTTGTTTCCTCTTGATGTAGCCTAATACAGGGACTCGCGAATAACACTTATATTGAAAGGGGTTGCCAAACTTCCAAAAACTAGAGTCTCCTGAAATCTCAACATACATATTTTCATCCAATCTTCATGATACTTTCAAGTAATGATCAGTACACCAATCCCACTTGGATGCCCAAGTATCGTTCTCCTACGTTGAAGCATCCGTTTGCAGTAACAGTTTGAATTTTTAGGTTTCACTCTGTTTTCTCCTATATTGACAGATGCAGTTCGAACTCTAAATCAAACACGGTTTGTGCTAGCTTCTTGAAACTTGACACAATACAGTAGTTCTACGTTCTATCTCTAAGGTTTGTTTCCTCTTGATGTAGCCTTAAGCACAGGCTGGCGAATAACTCATTCAATGAAAGGCGTTGTTAGGCTGCCAAAAAACTACAGTCTCCTGAAATCACAACATACATTTTTTCATCCAATCTTCATGATACTTTCAAGTAATGATCAGTACACCAATCCCACTTGGATGCCCAAGTTTCGTTCTCCTACGTTGAAGCATCCGTTTGCAGTAACAGTTTGAATTTTTAGGTTTCACTCTGTTTTCTCCTATATTGACAGATGCAGTTCGAACTCTAAATCAAACACGGTTTATGCTAGCTTCTTGAAACTTGACACAATACAGTAGTTCTACGTTCTATCTCTAAGGTTTGTTTCCTCTTGATGTAGCCTTAAGCACAGGCTGGCGAATAACTCATTCAATGAAAGGCGTTGTTAGGCTGCCAAAAAACTACAGTCTCCTGAAATCACAACATATATTTTTTTTTCGACCTTCCTGATACTTTCAAATAATGAGCAGTACTCCAATCAAACTTGGATGTCCAAGTTTCGTTCTCCTACGTTGAAGCATCCGTTTGCAGTAACAGTTTGAATTTATAGGTTTCACTGCGTTTTCTTCTATATTGACAGATGCAGTTAGAACTCTAAATCAAACACGGTTTGTGCTAGCTTCTTGAAACGTGACACAATACAGTAGTTCTACGTTCTATCTCTAAGGTTTGTTTCCTCTTGATGTAGCCTAATACAGGGACTCGCGAATAACACTTATATTGAAAGGAATTGCCAAACTTCCAAAAACTAGAGTCTCCTGAAATCTCAACATACATTTTTTTCATCCAATCTTCATGATACTTTCAAGTAATGATCAGTACACCAATCCCACTTGGATGCCCAAGTATCGATCTCCTACGTTGAAGCATCCGTTTGCAGTAACATTTTGAATTTTTAGGTTTCACTCTGTTTTCTCCTATATTGACAGATGCAGTTCGAACTCTAAATCAAACACGGTTTGTGCTAGCTTCTTGAAACTTGACACAATACAGTAGTTCTACGTTCTATCTCTAAGGTTTGTTTCCTCTTGATGTAGCCTTAAGCACAGGCTGGCGAATAACTCATTCAATGAAAGGCGTTGTTAGGCTGCCAAAAAACTAAAGTCTCCTGAAATCACAACATATATTTTTTTCCGACCTTCCTGATACTTTCAAATAATGAGCAGTACTCCAATCAAACTTGGATGTCCAAGTTTCGTTCTCCTACGTTGAAGCATCCGTTTGCAGTAACAGTTTGAATTTTTAGGTTTCACTGCGTTTTCTTCTATATTGACAGATGCAGTTAGAACTCTAAATCAAACACGGTTTGTGCTAGCTTCTTGAAACGTGACACAATACAGTAGTTCTACGTTCTATCTCTAAGGTTTGTTTCCTCTTGATGTAGCCTTAAGCACAGGCTGGCGAATAACTCATTCAATGAAAGGCGTTGTTAGGCTGCCAAAAAACTACAGTCTCCTGAAATCACAACATACATTTTTTCATCCAATCTTCATGATACTTTCAAGTAATGATCAGTACACCAATCCCACTTGGATGCCCAAGTTTCGTTCTCCTACGTTGAAGCATCCGTTTGCAGTAACAGTTTGAATTTTTAGGTTTCACTCTGTTTTCTCCTATATTGACAGATGCAGTTCGAACTCTAAATCAAACATGGTTTGTGCTAGCTTCTTGAAACTTGACACAATACAGTAGTTCTACGTTCTATCTCTAAGGTTTGTTTCCTCTTGATGTAGCCTTAAGCACAGGCTGGCGAATAACTCATTCAATGAAAGGCGTTGTTAGGCTGCCAAAAAACTACAGTCTCCTGAAATCACAACATATATTTTTTTTCCGACCTTCCTGATACTTTCAAATAATGAGCAGTACTCCAATCAAACTTGGATGTCCAAGTTTCGTTCTCCTACGTTGAAGCATCCGTTTGCAGTAACAGTTTGAATTTTTAGGTTTCACTCTGTTTTCTTCTATATTGACAGATGCAGTTAGAACTCTAAATCAAACACGGTTTGTGCTAGCTTCTTGAAACGTGACACAATACAGTAGTTCTACGTTCTATCTCTAAGGTTTGTTTCCTCTTGATGTAGCCTAATACAGGGACTCGCGAATAACACTTATATTGAAAGGGGTTGCCAAACTTCCAAAAACTAGAGTCTCCTGAAATCTCAACATACATTTTTTCATCCAATCTTCATGATACTTTCAAGTAATGATCAGTACACCAATCCCACTTGGATGCCCAAGTTTCGTTCTCCTACGTTGAAGCATCCGTTTGCAGTAACAGTTTGAATTTTTAGGTTTCACTCTGTTTTCTCCTATATTGACAGATGCAGTTCGAACTCTAAATCAAACACGGTTTGTGCTAGCTTCTTGAAACTTGACACAATACAGTAGTTCTACGTTCTATCTCTAAGGTTTGTTTCCTCTTGATGTAGCCTTAAGCACAGGCTGGCGAATAACTCATTCAATGAAAGGCGTTGTTAGGCTGCCAAAAAACTACAGTCTCCTGAAATCACAACATATATTTTTTTTCCGACCTTCCTGATACTTTCAAATAATGAGCAGTACTCCAATCAAACTTGGATGTCCAAGTTTCGTTCTCCTACGTTGAAGCATCCGTTTGCAGTAACAGTTTGAATTTTTAGGTTTCACTCTGTTTTCTTCTATATTGACAGATGCAGTTAGAACTCTAAATCAAACACGGTTTGTGCTAGCTTCTTGAAACGTGACACAATACAGTAGTTCTACGTTCTATCTCTAAGGTTTGTTTCCTCTTGATGTAGCCTAATACAGGGACTCGCGAATAACACTTATATTGAAAGGGGTTGCCAAACTTCCAAAAACTAGAGTCTCCTGAAATCTCAACATACATTTTTTCATCCAATCTTCATGATACTTTCAAGTAATGATCAGTACACCAATCCCACTTGGATGCCCAAGTTTCGTTCTCCTACGTTGAAGCATCCGTTTGCAGTAACAGTTTGAATTTTTAGGTTTCACTCTGTTTTCTCCTATATTGACAGATGCAGTTCGAACTCTAAATCAAACACGGTTTGTGCTAGCTTCTTGAAACTTGACACAATACAGTAGTTCTACGTTCTATCTCTAAGGTTTGTTTCCTCTTGATGTAGCCTTAAGCACAGGCTGGCGAATAACTCATTCAATGAAAGGCGTTGTTAGGCTGCCAAAAAACTACAGTCTCCTGAAATCACAACATATATTTTTTTTCCGACCTTCCTGATACTTTCAAATAATGAGCAGTACTCCAATCAAACTTGGATGTCCAAGTTTCGTTCTCCTACGTTGAAGCATCCGTTTGCAGTAACAGTTTGAATTTTTAGGTTTCACTGCGTTTTCTTCTATATTGACAGATGCAGTTAGAACTCTAAATCAAACACGGTTTGTGCTAGCTTCTTGAAACGTGACACAATACAGTAGTTCTACGTTCTATCTCTAAGGTTTGTTTCCTCTTGATGTAGCCTTAAGCACAGGCTGGCGAATAACTCATTCAATGAAAGGCGTTGTTAGGCTGCCAAAAAACTACAGTCTCCTGAAATCTCAACATACATATTTTCATCCAATCTTCATGATACTCTCAAGTAATGATCAGTACACCAATCCCACTTGGATGCCCAAGTTTCGTTCTCCTACGTTGAAGCATCCGTTTGCAGTAACAGTTTGAATTTTTAGGTTTCACTCTGTTTTCTCCTATATTGACAGATGCAGTTCGAACTCTAAATCAAACACGGTTTGTGCTAGCTTCTTGAAACTTGACACAATACAGTAGTTCTACGTTCTATCTCTAAGGTTTGTTTCCTCTTGATGTAGCCTTAAGCACAGGCTGGCGAATAACTCATTCAATGAAAGGCGTTGTTAGGCTGCCAAAAAACTACAGTCTCCTGAAATCAAAACATATATTTTTTTTCCGACCTTCCTGATACTTTCAAATAATGAGCAGTACTCCAATCAAACTTGGATGTCCAAGTTTCGTTCTCCTACGTTGAAGCATCCGTTTGCAGTAACAGTTTGAATTTTTAGGTTTCACTCTGTTTTCTTCTATATTGACAGATGCAGTTAGAACTCTAAATCAAACACGGTTTGTGCTAGCTTCTTGAAACGTGACACAATACAGTAGTTCTACGTTCTATCTCTAAGGTTTGTTTCCTCTTGATGTAGCCTAATACAGGGACTCGCGAATAACACTTATATTGAAAGGGGTTGCCAAACTTCCAAAAACTAGAGTCTCCTGAAATCTCAACATACATATTTTCATCCAATCTTCATGATACTTTCAAGTAATGATCAGTACACCAATCCCACTTGGATGCCCAAGTATCGTTCTCCTACGTTGAAGCATCCGTTTGCAGTAACAGTTTGAATTTTTAGGTTTCACTCTGTTTTCTCCTATATTGACAGATGCAGTTCGAACTCTAAATCAAACACGGTTTGTGCTAGCTTCTTGAAACTTGACACAATACAGTAGTTCTACGTTCTATCTCTAAGGTTTGTTTCCTCTTGATGTAGCCTTAAGCACAGGCTGGCGAATAACTCATTCAATGAAAGGCGTTGTTAGGCTGCCAAAAAACTACAGTCTCCTGAAATCACAACATATATTTTTTCATCCAATCTTCATGATACTTTCAAGTAATGACAGTACACCAATCCCACTTGGATGCCCAAGTTTCGTTCTCCTACGTTGAAGCATCCGTTTGCAGTAACAGTTTGAATTTTTAGGTTTCACTCTGTTTTCTCCTATATTGACAGATGCAGTTCGAACTCTAAATCAAACACGGTTTATGCTAGCTTCTTGAAACTTGACACAATACAGTAGTTCTAAGTTCTATCTCTAAGGTTTGTTTCCTCTTGATGTAGCCTTAAGCACAGGCTGGCGAATAACTCATTCAATGAAAGGCGTTGTTAGGCTGCCAAAAAACTACAGTCTCCTGAAATCACAACATATATTTTTTTTTCGACCTTCCTGATACTTTCAAATAATGAGTAGTACTCCAATCAAACTTGGATGTCCAAGTTTCGTTCTCCTACGTTGAAGCATCCGTTTGCAGTAACAGTTTGAATTTTTAGGTTTCACTGCGTTTTCTTCTATATTGACAGATGCAGTTAGAACTCTAAATCAAACACGGTTTGTGCTAGCTTCTTGAAACGTGACACAATACAGTAGTTCTACGTTCTATCTCTAAGGTTTGTTTCCTCTTGATGTAGCCTAATACAGGGACTCGCGAATAACACTTATATTGAAAGGGATTGCCAAACTTCCAAAAACTAGAGTCTCCTGAAATCTCAACATACATTTTTTCATCCAATCTTCATGATACTTTCAAGTAATGATCAGTACACCAATCCCACTTGGATGCCCAAGTTTCGTTCTCCTACGTTGAAGCATCCGTTTGCAGTAACAGTTTGAATTTTTAGGTTTCACTCTGTTTTCTCCTATATTGACAGATGCAGTTCGAACTCTAAATCAAACACGGTTTGTGCTAGCTTCTTGAAACTTGACACAATACAGTAGTTCTACGTTCTATCTCTAAGGTTTGTTTCCTCTTTATGTAGCCTTAAGCACAGGCTGGCGAATAACTCATTCAATGAAAGGCGTTGTTAGGCTGCCAAAAAACTACAGTCTCCTGAAATCACAACATATATTTTTTTTCCGACCTTCCTGATACTTTCAAATAATGAGCAGTACTCCAATCAAACTTGGATGTCCAAGTTTCGTTCTCCTACGTTGAAGCATCCGTTTGCAGTAACAGTTTGAATTTTTAGGTTTCACTGCGTTTTCTTCTATATTGACAGATGCAGTTAGAACTCTAAATCAAACACGGTTTGTGCTAGCTTCTTGAAACGTGACACAATACAGTAGTTCTACGTTCTATCTCTAAGGTTTGTTTCCTCTTGATGTAGCCTAATACAGGGACTCGCGAATAACACTTATATTGAAAGGGATTGCAAACTTCCAAAAACTAGAGTCTCCTGAAATCTCAACATACATTTTTTTCATCCAATCTTCATGATACTTTCAAGTAATGATCAGTACACCAATCCCACTTGGATGCCCAAGTATCGATCTCCTACGTTGAAGCATCCGTTTGCAGTAACATTTTGAATTTTTAGGTTTCACTCTGTTTTCTCCTATATTGACAGATGCAGTTCGAACTCTAAATCAAACACGGTTTGTGCTAGCTTCTTGAAACTTGACACAATACAGTAGTTCTACGTTCTATCTCTAAGGTTTGTTTCCTCTTGATGTAGCCTTAAGCACAGGCTGGCGAATAACTCATTCAATGAAAGGCGTTGTTAGGCTGCCAAAAAACTACAGTCTCCTGAAATCACAACATATATTTTTTTCCGACCTTCCTGATACTTTCAAATAATGAGCAGTACTCCAATCAAACTTGGATGTCCAAGTTTCGTTCTCCTACGTTGAAGCATCCGTTTGCAGTAACAGTTTGAATTTTTAGGTTTCACTGCGTTTTCTTCTATATTGACAGATGCAGTTAGAACTCTAAATCAAACACGGTTTGTGCTAGCTTCTTGAAACGTGACACAATACAGTAGTTCTACGTTCTATCTCTAAGGTTTGTTTCCTCTTGATGTAGCCTTAAGCACAGGCTGGCGAATAACTCATTCAATGAAAGGCGTTGTTAGGCTGCCAAAAAACTACAGTCTCCTGAAATCACAACATTACATTTTTTCATCCAATCTTCATGATACTTTCAAGTAATGATCAGTACACCAATCCCACTTGGATGCCCAAGTTTCGTTCTCCTACGTTGAAGCATCCGTTTGCAGTAACAGTTTGAATTTTTAGGTTTCACTCTGTTTTCTCCTATATTGACAGATGCAGTTCGAACTCTAAATCAAACACGGTTTGTGCTAGCTTCTTGAAACTTGACACAATACAGTAGTTCTACGTTCTATCTCTAAGGTTTGTTTCCTCTTGATGTAGCCTTAAGCACAGGCTGGCGAATAACTCATTCAATGAAAGGCGTTGTTAGGCTGCCAAAAAACTACAGTCTCCTGAAATCACAACATATATTTTTTTTCCGACCTTCCTGATACTTTCAAATAATGAGCAGTACTCCAATCAAACTTGGATGTCCAAGTTTCGTTCTCCTACGTTGAAGCATCCGTTTGCAGTAACAGTTTGAATTTTTAGGTTTCACTCTGTTTTCTTCTATATTGACAGATGCAGTTAGAACTCTAAATCAAACACGGTTTGTGCTAGCTTCTTGAAACGTGACACAATACAGTAGTTCTAGGTTCTATCTCTAAGGTGTGTTTCCTCTTGATGTAGCCTAATACAGGGACTCGCGCATAACACTTATATTGAAAGGGGTTGCCAAACTTCCAAAAACTAGAGTCTCCTGAAATCTCAACATACATTTTTTCATCCAATCTTCATGATACTTTCAAGTAATGATCAGTACACCAATCCCACTTGGATGCCCAAGTTTCGTTCTCCTACGTTGAAGCATCCGTTTGCAGTAACAGTTTGAATTTTTAGGTTTCACTCTGTTTTCTCCTATATTGACAGATGCAGTTCGAACTCTAAATCAAACACGGTTTGTGCTAGCTTCTTGAAACTTGACACAATACAGTAGTTCTACGTTCTATCTCTAAGGTTTGTTTCCACTTGATGTAGCCTTAAGCACAGGCTGGCGAATAACTCATTCAATGAAAGGCGTTGTTAGGCTGCCAAAAAACTACAGTCTCCTGAAATCACAACATATATTTTTTTTCCGACCTTCCTGATACTTTCAAATAATGAGCAGTACTCCAATCAAACTTGGATGTCCAAGTTTCGTTCTCCTACGTTGAAGCATCCGTTTGCAGTAACAGTTTGAATTTTTAGGTTTCACTGCGTTTTCTTCTATATTGACAGATGCAGTTAGAACTCTAAATCAAACACGGTTTGTGCTAGCTTCTTGAAACGTGACACAATACAGTAGTTGTACGTTCTATCTCTAAGGTTTGTTTTCTCTTGATGTAGCCTTAAGCACAGGCTGGCGAATAACTCATTCAATGAAAGGCGTTGTTAGGCTGCCAAAAAACTACAGTCTCCTGAAATCACAACATATATTTTTTTTCCGACCTTCCTGATACTTTCAAATAATGAGCAGTACTCCAATCAAACTTGGATGTCCAAGTTTCGTTCTCCTACGTTGAAGCATCCGTTTGCAGTAACAGTTTGAATTTTTAGGTTTCACTGCGTTTTCTTCTATATTGACAGATGCAGTTAGAACTCTAAATCAAACATGGTTTGTGCTAGCTTCTTGAAACGTGACACAATACAGTAGTTCTACGTTCTATCTCTAAGGTTTGTTTTCTCTTGATGTAGCCTAATACAGGGACTCGCGAATAACACTTATATTGAAAGGGATTGCCAAACTTCCAAAAACTAGAGTCTCCTGAAATCTCAACATACATTTTTTTCATCCAATCTTCATGATACTTTCAAGTAATGATCAGTACACCAATCCCACTTGGATGCCCAAGTATCGTTCTCCTACGTTGAAGCATCCGTTTGCAGTAACAGTTTGAATTTTTAGGTTTCACTCTGTTTTCTCCTATATTGACAGATGCAGTTCGAACTCTAAATCAAACACGGTTTGTGCTAGCTTCTTGAAACTTGACACAATACAGTAGTTCTACGTTCTATCTCTAAGGTTTGTTTCCTCTTGATGTAGCCTTAAGCACAGGCTGGCGAATAACTCATTCAATGAAAGGCGTTGTTAGGCTGCCAAAAAACTACAGTCTCCTGAAATCACAACATATATTTTTTTTCCGACCTTCCTGATACTTTCAAATAATGAGCAGTACTCCAATCAAACTTGGATGTCCAAGTTTCGTTCTCCTATGTTGAAGCATCCGTTTGCAGTAACAGTTTGAATTTTTAGGTTTCACTGCGTTTTCTTCTATATTGACAGATGCAGTTAGAACTCTAAATCAAACACGGTTTGTGCTAACTTCTTGAAACGTGACACAATACAGTAGTTCTACGTTCTATCTCTAAGGTTTGTTTCCTCTTGATGTAGCCTTAAGCACAGGCTGGCGAATAACTCATTCAATGAAAGGCGTTGTTAGGCTGCCAAAAAACTACAGTCTCCTGAAATCACAACATATATTTTTTTTCCGACCTTCCTGATACTTTCAAATAATGAGCAGTACTCAAATCAAACTTGGATGTCCAAGTTTCGTTCTCCTACGTTGAAGCATCCGTTTGCAGTAACAGTTTGAATTTTTAGGTTTCACTGCGTTTTCTTCTATATTGACAGAAGCAGTTAGAACTCTAAATCAAACACGGTTTGTGCTAGCTTCTTGAAACGTGACACAATACAGTAGTTCTAGGTTCTATCTCTAAGGTTTGTTTCCTCTTGATGTAGCCTTAAGCACAGGCTGGCGAATAACTCATTCAATGAAAGGCGTTGTTAGGCTGCCAAAAAACTACAGTCTCCTGAAATCACAACATACATTTTTTCATCCAATCTTCATGATACTTTCAAGTAATGATCAGTACACCAATCCCACTTGGATGCCCAAGTTTCGTTCTCCTACGTTGAAGCATCCGTTTGCAGTAACAGTTTGAATTTTTAGGTTTCACTCTGTTTTCTCCTATATTGACAGATGCAGTTCGAACTCTAAATCAAACACGGTTTGTGCTAGCTTCTTGAAACTTGACACAATACAGTAGTTCTACGTTCTATCTCTAAGGTTTGTTTCCTCTTGATGTAGCCTTAAGCACAGGCTGGCGAATAACTCATTCAATGAAAGGCGTTGTTAGGCTGCCAAAAAACTACAGTCTCCTGAAATCACAACATATATTTTTTTTCCGACCTTCCTGATACTTTCAAATAATGAGCAGTAGTCCAATCAAACTTGGATGTCCAAGTTTCGTTCTCCTACGTTGAAGCATCCGTTTGCAGTAACAGTTTGAATTTTTAGGTTTCACTCTGTTTTCTTCCATATTGACAGATGCAGTTGGAACTCTAAATCAAACACGGTTTGTGCTAGCTTCTTGAAACGTGACACAATACAGTAGTTCTACGTTCTATCTCTAAGGTTTGTTTCCTCTTGATGTAGCCTTAAGCACAGGCTGGCGAATAACTCATTCAATGAAAGGCGTTGTTAGGCAGCCAAAAAACTACAGTCTCCTGAAATCACAACATATATTTTTTTTCCGACCTTCCTGATACTTTCAAATAATGAGCAGTACTCCAATCAAACTTGGATGTCCAAGTTTCGTTCTCCTACGTTGAAGCATCCGTTTGCAGTAACAGTTTGAATTTTTAGGTTTCACTGCGTTTTCTTCTATATTGACAGATGCAGTTAGAACTCTAAATCAAACACGGTTTGTGCTAGCTTCTTGAAACGTGACACAATACAGTAGTTCTACGTTCTATCTCTAAGGTTTGTTTCCTCTTGATGTAGCCTAATACAGGGACTCGCGAATAACACTTATATTGAAAGGGATTGCCAAACTTCCAAAAACTAGAGTCTCCTGAAATCTCAACATACATTTTTTTCATCCAATCTTCATGATACTTTCAAGTAATGATCAGTACACCAATCCCACTTGGATGCCCAAGTATCGTTCTCCTACGTTGAAGCATCCGTTTGCAGTAACAGTTTGAATTTTTAGGTTTCACTCTGTTTTCTCCTATATTGACAGATGTAGTTCGAACTCTAAATCAAACACGGTTTGTGCTAGCTTCTTGAAACTTGACACAATACAGTAGTTCTACGTTCTATCTCTAAGGTTTGTTTCCTCTTGATGTAGCCTTAAGCACAGGCTGGCGAATAACTCATTCAATGAAAGGCGTTGTTAGGCTGCCAAAAAACTACAGTCTCCTGAAATCACAACATATATTTTTTTTCCGACCTTCCTGAGACTTTCAAATAATGAGCAGTACTCCAATCAAACTTGGATGTCCAAGTTTCGTTCTCCTACGTTGAAGCATCCGTTTGCAGTAACAGTTTGAATTTTTAGGTTTCACTGCGTTTTCTTCTATATTGACAGATGCAGTTAGAACTCTAAATCAAACACGGTTTGTGCTAGCTTCTTGAAACGTGACACAATACAGTAGTTCTACGTTCTATCTCTAAGGTTTGTTTCCTCTTGATGTAGCCTTAAGCACAGGCTGGCGAATAACTCATTCAATGAAAGGCGTTGTTAGGCTGCCAAAAAACTACAGTCTCCTGAAATCTCAACATACATATTTTCATCCAATCTTCATGATACTTTCAAGTAATGATCAGTACACCAATCCCACTTGGATGCCCAAGTTTCGTTCTCCTACGTTGAAGCATCCGTTTGCAGTAACAGTTTGAATTTTTAGGTTTCACTCTGTTTTCTCCTATATTGACAGATGCAGTTCGAACTCTAAATCAAACACGGTTTGTGCTAGCTTCTTGAAACTTGACACAATACAGTAGTTCTACGTTCTATCTCTAAGGTTTGTTTCCTCTTGATGTAGCCTTAAGCACAGGCTGGCGAATAACTCATTCAATGAAAGGCGTTGTTAGGCTGCCAAAAAACTACAGTCTCCTGAAATCAAAACATATATTTTTTTTCCGACCTTCCTGATACTTTCAAATAATGAGCAGTACTCCAATCAAACTTGGATGTCCAAGTTTCGTTCTCCTACGTTGAAGCATCCGTTTGCAGTAACAGTTTGAATTTTTAGGTTTCACTGCGTTTTCTTCTATATTGACAGATGCAGTTAGAACTCTAAATCAAACACGGTTTGTGCTAGCTTCTTGAAACGTGACACAATACAGTAGTTCTACGTTCTATCTCTAAGGATTGTTTCCTCTTGATGTAGCCTTAAGCACAGGCTGGCGAATAACTCATTCAATGAAAGGCGTTGTTAGGCTGCCAAAAAACTACAGTCTCCTGAAATCTCAACATACATATTTTCATCCAATCTTCATGATACTTTCAAGTAATGATCAGTACACCAATCCCACTTGGATGCCCAAGTTTCGTTCTCCTACGTTGAAGCATCCGTTTGCAGTAACAGTTTGAATTTTTAGGTTTCACTCTGTTTTCTCCTATATTGACAGATGCAGTTCGAACTCTAAATCAAACACGGTTTGTGCTAGCTTCTTGAAACTTGACACAATACAGTAGTTCTACGTTCTATCTCTAAGGTTTGTTTCCTCTTGATGTAGCCTTAAGCACAGGCTGGCGAATAACTCATTCAATGAAAGGCGTTGTTAGGCTGCCAAAAAACTACAGTCTCCTGAAATCACAACATATATTTTTTTTCCGACCTTCCTGATACTTTCAAATAATGAGCAGTACTCCAATCAAACTTGGATGTCCAAGTTTCGTTCTCCTACGTTGAAGCATCCGTTTGCAGTAACAGTTTGAATTTTTAGGTTTCACTGCGTTTTCTTCTATATTGACAGATGCAGTTAGAACTCTAAATCAAACACGGTTTGTGCTAGCTTCTTGAAACGTGACACAATACAGTAGTTCTACGTTCTATCTCTAAGGTTTGTTTCCTCTTGATGTAGCCTAATACAGGGACTCGCGAATAACACTTATATTGAAAGGGATTGCCAAACTTCCAAAAACTAGAGTCTCCTGAAATCTCAACATACATTTTTTTCATCCAATCTTCATGATACTTTCAAGTAATGATCAGTACACCAATCCCACTTGTATGCCCAAGTATCGTTCTCCTACGTTGAAGCATCCGTTTGCAGTAACAGTTTGAATTTTTAGGTTTCACTCTGTTTTCTCCTATATTGACAGATGCAGTTCGAACTCTAAATCAAACACGGTTTGTGCTAGCTTCTTGAAACTTGACACAATACAGTAGTTCTACGTTCTATCTCTAAGGTTTGTTTCCTCTTGATGTAGCCTTAAGCACAGGCTGGCGAATAACTCATTCAATGAAAGGCGTTGTTAGGCTGCCAAAAAACTACAGTCTCCTGAAATCACAACATATATTTTTTTTCCGACCTTCCTGAGACTTTCAAATAATGAGCAGTACTCCAATCAAACTTGGATGTCCAAGTTTCGTTCTCCTACGTTGAAGCATCCGTTTGCAGTAACAGTTTGAATTTTTAGGTTTCACTGCGTTTTCTTCTATATTGACAGATGCAGTTAGAACTCTAAATCAAACACGGTTTGTGCTAGCTTCTTGAAACGTGACACAATACAGTAGTTCTACGTTCTATCTCTAAGGTTTGTTTCCTCTTGATGTAGCCTTAAGCACAGGCTGGCGAATAACTCATTCAATGAAAGGCGTTGTTAGGCTGCCAAAAAACTACAGTCTCCTGAAATCTCAACATACATATTTTCATCCAATCTTCATGATACTTTCAAGTAATGATCAGTACACCAATCCCACTTGGATGCCCAAGTTTCGTTCTCCTACGTTGAAGCATCCGTTTGCAGTAACAGTTTGAATTTTTAGGTTTCACTCTGTTTTCTCCTATATTGACAGATGGAGTTCGAACTCTAAATCAAACACGGTTTGTGCTAGCTTCTTGAAACTTGACACAATACAGTAGTTCTACGTTCTATCTCTAAGGTTTGTTTCCTCTTGATGTAGCCTTAAGCACAGGCTGGCGAATAACTCATTCAATGAAAGGCGTTGTTAGGCTGCCAAAAAACTACAGTCTCCTGAAATCAAAACATATATTTTTTTTCCGACCTTCCTGATACTTTCAAATAATGAGCAGTACTCCAATCAAACTTGGATGTCCAAGTTTCGTTCTCCTACGTTGAAGCATCCGTTTGCAGTAACAGTTTGAATTTTTAGGTTTCACTCTGTTTTCTTCTATATTGACAGATGCAGTTAGAACTCTAAATCAAACACGGTTTGTGCTAGCTTCTTGAAACGTGACACAATACAGAAGTTCTACGTTCTATCTCTAAGGTTTGTTTCCTCTTGATGTAGCCTAATACAGGGACTCGCGAATAACACTTATATTGAAAGGGGTTGCCAAACTTCCAAAAACTAGAGTCTCCTGAAATCTCAACATACGTATTTTCATCCAATCTTCATGATACTTTCAAGTAATGATCAGTACACCAATCCCACTTGGATGCCCAAGTATCGTTCTCCTACGTTGAAGCATCCGTTTGCAGTAACAGTTTGAATTTTTAGGTTTCACTCTGTTTTCTCCTATATTGACAGATGCAGTTCGAACTCTAAATCAAACACGGTTTGTGCTAGCTTCTTGAAACTTGACACAATACAGTAGTTCTACGTTCTATCTCTAAGGTTTGTTTCCTCTTGATGTAGCCTTAAGCACAGGCTGGCGAATAACTCATTCAATGAAAGGCGTTGTTAGGCTGCCAAAAAACTACAGTCTCCTGAAATCACAACATATATTTTTTTTCCGACCTTCCTGATACTTTCAAATAATGAGCAGTACTCCAATCAAACTTGGATGTCCAAGTTTCGTTCTCCTATGTTGAAGCATCCGTTTGCAGTAACAGTTTGAATTTTTAGGTTTCACTGCGTTTTCTTCTATATTGACAGATGCAGTTAGAACTCTAAATCAAACACGGTTTGTGCTAGCTTCTTGAAACGTGACACAATACAGTAGTTCTACGTTCTATCTCTAAGGTTTGTTTCCTCTTGATGTAGCCTTAAGCACAGGCTGGCGAATAACTCATTCAATGAAAGGCGTTGTTAGGCTGCCAAAAAACTACAGTCTCCTGAAATCACAACATACATTTTTTCATCCAATCTTCATGATACTTTCAAGTAATGATCAGTACACCAATCCCACTTGGATGCCCAAATTTCGTTCTCCTACGTTGAAGCATCCGTTTGCAGTAACAGTTTGAATTTTTAGGTTTCACTCTGTTTTCTCCTATATTGACAGATGCAGTTCGAACTCTAAATCAAACACGGTTTGTGCTAGCTTCTTGAAACTTGACACAATACAGTAGTTCTACGTTCTATCTCTAAGGTTTGTTTCCTCTTGATGTAGCCTTAAGCACAGGCTGGCGAATAACTCATTCAATGAAAGGCGTTGTTAGGCTGCCAAAAAACTTCAGTCTCCTGAAATCACAACATATATTTTTTTTCCGACCTTCCTGATACTTTCAAATAATGAGCAGTACTCCAATCAAACTTGGATGTCCAAGTTTCGTTCTCCTACGTTGAAGCATCCGTTTGCAGTAACAGTTTGAATTTTTAGGTTTCACTGCGTTTTCTTTTATATTGACAGATGCAGTTAGAACTCTAAATCAAACACGGTTTGTGCTAGCTTCTTGAAACGTGACACAATACAGTAGTTCTACGTTCTATCTCTAAGGTTTGTTTCCTCTTGATGTAGCCTAATACAGGGACTCGCGAATAACACTTATATTGAAAGGGATTGCCAAACTTCCAAAAACTAGAGTCTCCTGAAATCTCAACATACATTTTTTTCATCCAATCTTCATGATACTTTCAAGTAATGATCAGTACACCAATCCCACTTGTATGCCCAAGTATCGTTCTCCTACGTTGAAGCATCCGTTTGCAGTAACAGTTTGAATTTTTAGGTTTCACTCTGTTTTCTCCTATATTGACAGATGCAGTTCGAACTCTAAATCAAACACGGTTTGTGCTAGCTTCTTGAAACTTGACACAATACAGTAGTTCTACGTTCTATCTCTAAGGTTTGTTTCCTCTTGATGTAGCCTTAAGCACAGGCTGGCGAATAACTCATTCAATGAAAGGCGTTGTTAGGCTGCCAAAAAACTACAGTCTCCTGAAATCACAACATATATTTTTTTTCCGACCTTCCTGAGACTTTCAAATAATGAGCAGTACTCCAATCAAACTTGGATGTCCAAGTTTCGTTCTCCTACGTTGAAGCATCCGTTTGCAGTAACAGTTTGAATTTTTAGGTTTCACTGCGTTTTCTTCTATATTGACAGATGCAGTTAGAACTCTAAATCAAACACGGTTTGTGCTAGCTTCTTGAAACGTGACACAATACAGTAGTTCTACGTTCTATCTCTAAGGTTTGTTTCCTCTTGATGTAGCCTTAAGCACAGGCTGGCGAATAACTCATTCAATGAAAGGCGTTGTTAGGCTGCCAAAAAACTACAGTCTCCTGAAATCTCAACATACATATTTTCATCCAATCTTCATGATACTTTCAAGTAATGATCAGTACACCAATCCCACTTGGATGCCCAAGTTTCGTTCTCCTACGTTGAAGCATCCGTTTGCAGTAACAGTTTGAATTTTTAGGTTTCACTCTGTTTTCTCCTATATTGACAGATGGAGTTCGAACTCTAAATCAAACACGGTTTGTGCTAGCTTCTTGAAACTTGACACAATACAGTAGTTCTACGTTCTATCTCTAAGGTTTGTTTCCTCTTGATGTAGCCTTAAGCACAGGCTGGCGAATAACTCATTCAATGAAAGGCGTTGTTAGGCTGCCAAAAAACTACAGTCTCCTGAAATCAAAACATATATTTTTTTTCCGACCTTCCTGATACTTTCAAATAATGAGCAGTACTCCAATCAAACTTGGATGTCCAAGTTTCGTTCTCCTACGTTGAAGCATCCGTTTGCAGTAACAGTTTGAATTTTTAGGTTTCACTCTGTTTTCTTCTATATTGACAGATGCAGTTAGAACTCTAAATCAAACACGGTTTGTGCTAGCTTCTTGAAACGTGACACAATACAGTAGTTCTACGTTCTATCTCTAAGGTTTGTTTCCTCTTGATGTAGCCTAATACAGGGACTCGCGAATAACACTTATATTGAAAGGGGTTGCCAAACTTCCAAAAACTAGAGTCTCCTGAAATCTCAACATACGTATTTTCATCCAATCTTCATGATACTTTCAAGTAATGATCAGTACACCAATCCCACTTGGATGCCCAAGTATCGTTCTCCTACGTTGAAGCATCCGTTTGCAGTAACAGTTTGAATTTTTAGGTTTCACTCTGTTTTCTCCTATATTGACAGATGCAGTTCGAACTCTAAATCAAACACGGTTTGTGCTAGCTTCTTGAAACTTGACACAATACAGTAGTTCTACGTTCTATCTCTAAGGTTTGTTTCCTCTTGATGTAGCCTTAAGCACAGGCTGGCGAATAACTCATTCAATGAAAGGCGTTGTTAGGCTGCCAAAAAACTACAGTCTCCTGAAATCACAACATATATTTTTTTTCCGACCTTCCTGATACTTTCAAATAATGAGCAGTACTCCAATCAAACTTGGATGTCCAAGTTTCGTTCTCCTATGTTGAAGCATCCGTTTGCAGTAACAGTTTGAATTTTTAGGTTTCACTGCGTTTTCTTCTATATTGACAGATGCAGTTAGAACTCTAAATCAAACACGGTTTGTGCTAGCTTCTTGAAACGTGACACAATACAGTAGTTCTACGTTCTATCTCTAAGGTTTGTTTCCTCTTGATGTAGCCTTAAGCACAGGCTGGCGAATAACTCATTCAATGAAAGGCGTTGTTAGGCTGCCAAAAAACTACAGTCTCCTGAAATCACAACATACATTTTTTCATCCAATCTTCATGATACTTTCAAGTAATGATCAGTACACCAATCCCACTTGGAAGCCCAAATTTCGTTCTCCTACGTTGAAGCATCCGTTTGCAGTAACAGTTTGAATTTTTAGGTTTCACTCTGTTTTCTCCTATATTGACAGATGCAGTTCGAACTCTAAATCAAACACGGTTTGTGCTAGCTTCTTGAAACTTGACACAATACAGTAGTTCTACGTTCTATCTCTAAGGTTTGTTTCCTCTTGATGTAGCCTTAAGCACAGGCTGGCGAATAACTCATTCAATGAAAGGCGTTGTTAGGCTGCCAAAAAACTTCAGTCTCCTGAAATCACAACATATATTTTTTTTCCGACCTTCCTGATACTTTCAAATAATGAGCAGTACTCCAATCAAACTTGGATGTCCAAGTTTCGTTCTCCTACGTTGAAGCATCCGTTTGCTGTAACAGTTTGAATTTTTAGGTTTCACTCTGTTTTCTTCTATATTGACAGATGCAGTTAGAACTCTAAATCAAACACGGTTTGTGCTAGCTTCTTGAAACCTGACACAATACAGTAGTTCTACGTTCTATCTCTAAGGTTTGTTTCCTCTTGATGTAGCCTAATACAGGGACTCGCGAATAACACTTATATTGAAAGGGTTTGCCAAACTTCCAAAAACTAGAGTCTCCTGAAATCTCAACATACGTATTTTCATCCAATCTTCATGATACTTTCAAGTAATGATCAGTACACCAATCCCACTTGGATGCCCAAGTATCGTTCTCCTACGTTGAAGCATCCGTTTGCAGTAACAGTTTGAATTTTTAGGTTTCACTCTGTTTTCTCCTATATTGACAGATGCAGTTCGAACTCTAAATCAAACACGGTTTGTGCTAGCTTCTTGAAACTTGACACAATACAGTAGTTCTACGTTCTATCTCTAAGGTTTGTTTCCTCTTGATGTAGCCTTAAGCACAGGCTGGCGAATAACTCATTCAATGAAAGGCGTTGTTAGGCTGCCAAAAAACTACAGTCTCCTGAAATCACAACATATATATTTTTTTCCGACCTTCCTGATACTTTCAAATAATGAGCAGTACTCCAATCAAACTTGGATGTCCAAGTTTCGTTCTCCTATGTTGAAGCATCCGTTTGCAGTAACAGTTTGAATTTTTAGGTTTCACTGCGTTTTCTTCTATATTGACAGATGCAGTTAGAACTCTAAATCAAACACGGTTTGTGCTAGCTTCTTGAAACGTGACACAATACAGTAGTTCTACGTTCTATCTCTAAGGTTTGTTTCCTCTTGATGTAGCCTTAAGCACAGGCTGGCGAATAACTCATTCAATGAAAGGCGTTGTTAGGCTGCCAAAAAACTACAGTCTTCTGAAATCACAACATACATTTTTTCATCCAATCTTCATGATACTTTCAAGTAATGATCAGTACACCAATCCCACTTGGATGCCCAAATTTCGTTCTCCTACGTTGAAGCATCCGTTTGCAGTAACAGTTTGAATTTTTAGGTTTCACTCTGTTTTCTCCTATATTGACAGATGCAGTTCGAACTCTAAATCAAACACGGTTTGTGCTAGCTTCTTGAAACGTGACACAATACAGTAGTTCTACGTTCTATCTCTAAGGTTTGTTTCCTCTTGATGTAGCCTTAAGCACAGGCTGGCGAATAACTCATTCAATGAAAGGCGTTGTTAGGCTGCCAAAAAACTTCAGTCTCCTGAAATCACAACATATATTTTTTTTCCGACCTTCCTGATACTTTCAAATAATGAGCAGTACTCCAATCAAACTTGGATGTCCAAGTTTCGTTCTCCTACGTTGAAGCATCCGTTTGCAGTAACAGTTTGAATTTTTAGGTTTCACTCTGTTTTCTTCTATATTGACAGATGCAGTTAGAACTCTAAATCAAACACGGTTTGTGCTAGCTTCTTGAAACCTGACACAATACAGTAGTTCTACGTTCTATCTCTAAGGTTTGTTTCCTCTTGATGTAGCCTAATACAGGGACTCGCGAATAACACTTATATTGAAAGGGGTTGCCAAACTTCCAAAAACTAGAGTCTCCTGAAATCTCAACATACGTATTTTCATCCAATCTTCATGATACTTTCAAGTAATGATCAGTACACCAATCCCACTTGGATGCCCAAGTATCGTTCTCCTACGTTGAAGCATCCGTTTGCAGTAACAGTTTGAATTTTTAGGTTTCACTCTGTTTTCTCCTATATTGACAGATGCAGTTCGAACTCTAAATCAAACACGGTTTGTGCTAGCTTCTTGAAACTTGACACAATACAGTAGTTCTACGTTCTATCTCTAAGGTTTGTTTCCTCTTGATGTAGCCTTAAGCACAGGCTGGCGAATAACTCATTCAATGAAAGGCGTTGTTAGGCTGCCAAAAAACTACAGTCTCCTGAAATCACAACATATATTTTTTTTCCGACCTTCCTGATACTTTCAAATAATGAGCAGTACTCCAATCAAACTTGGATGTCCAAGTTTCGTTCTCCTATGTTGAAGCATCCGTTTGCAGTAACAGTTTGAATTTTTAGGTTTCACTGCGTTTTCTTCTATATTGACAGATGCAGTTAGAACTCTAAATCAAACACGGTTTGTGCTAGCTTCTTGAAACGTGACACAATACAGTAGTTCTACGTTCTATCTCTAAGGTTTGTTTCCTCTTGATGTAGCCTTAAGCACAGGCTGGCGAATAACTCATTCAATGAAAGGCGTTGTTAGGCTGCCAAAAAACTACAGTCTCCTGAAATCACAACATACATTTTTTCATCCAATCTTCATGATACTTTCAAGTAATGATCAGTACACCAATCCCACTTGGATGCCCAAGTTTCGTTCTCCTACGTTGAAGCATCCGTTTGCAGTAACAGTTTGAATTTTTAGGTTTCACTCTGTTTTCTCCTATATTGACAGATGCAGTTCGAACTCTAAATCAAACACGGTTTGTGCTAGCTTCTTGAAACTTGACACAATACAGTAGTTCTATGTTCTATCTCTAAGGTTTGTTTCCTCTTGATGTAGCCTTAAGCACAGGCTGGCGAATAACTCATTCAATGAAAGGCGTTGTTAGGCTGCCAAAAAACTTCAGTCTCCTGAAATCACAACATATATTTTTTTTCCGACCTTCCTGATACTTTCAAATAATGAGCAGTACTCCAATCAAACTTGGATGTCCAAGTTTCGTTCTCCTACGTTGAAGCATCCGTTTGCAGTAACAGTTTGAATTTTTAGGTTTCACTGCGTTTTCTTTTATATTGACAGATGCAGTTAGAACTCTAAATCAAACACGGTTTGTGCTAGCTTCTTGAAACGTGACACAATACAGTAGTTCTACGTTCTATCTCTAAGGTTTGTTTCCTCTTGATGTAGCCTAATACAGGGACTCGCGAATAACACTTATATTGAAAGGGATTGCCAAACTTCCAAAAACTAGAGTCTCCTGAAATCTCAACATACATTTTTTTCATCCAATCTTCATGATACTTTCAAGTAATGATCAGTACACCAATCCCACTTGTATGCCCAAGTATCGTTCTCCTACGTTGAAGCATCCGTTTGCAGTAACAGTTTGAATTTTTAGGTTTCACTCTGTTTTCTCCTATATTGACAGATGCAGTTCGAACTCTAAATCAAACACGGTTTGTGCTAGCTTCTTGAAACTTGACACAATACAGTAGTTCTACGTTCTATCTCTAAGGTTTGTTTCCTCTTGATGTAGCCTTAAGCACAGGCTGGCGAATAACTCATTCAATGAAAGGCGTTGTTAGGCTGCCAAAAAACTACAGTCTCCTGAAATCACAACATATATTTTTTTTCCGACCTTCCTGAGACTTTCAAATAATGAGCAGTACTCCAATCAAACTTGGATGTCCAAGTTTCGTTCTCCTACGTTGAAGCATCCGTTTGCAGTAACAGTTTGAATTTTTAGGTTTCACTGCGTTTTCTTCTATATTGACAGATGCAGTTAGAACTCTAAATCAAACACGGTTTGTGCTAGCTTCTTGAAACGTGACACAATACAGTAGTTCTACGTTCTATCTCTAAGGTTTGTTTCCTCTTGATGTAGCCTTAAGCACAGGCTGGCGAATAACTCATTCAATGAAAGGCGTTGTTAGGCTGCCAAAAAACTACAGTCTCCTGAAATCTCAACATACATATTTTCATCCAATCTTCATGATACTTTCAAGTAATGATCAGTACACCAATCCCACTTGGATGCCCAAGTTTCGTTCTCCTACGTTGAAGCATCCGTTTGCAGTAACAGTTTGAATTTTTAGGTTTCACTCTGTTTTCTCCTATATTGACAGATGGAGTTCGAACTCTAAATCAAACACGGTTTGTGCTAGCTTCTTGAAACTTGACACAATACAGTAGTTCTACGTTCTATCTCTAAGGTTTGTTTCCTCTTGATGTAGCCTTAAGCACAGGCTGGCGAATAACTCATTCAATGAAAGGCGTTGTTAGGCTGCCAAAAAACTACAGTCTCCTGAAATCAAAACATATATTTTTTTTCCGACCTTCCTGATACTTTCAAATAATGAGCAGTACTCCAATCAAACTTGGATGTCCAAGTTTCGTTCTCCTACGTTGAAGCATCCGTTTGCAGTAACAGTTTGAATTTTTAGGTTTCACTCTGTTTTCTTCTATATTGACAGATGCAGTTAGAACTCTAAATCAAACACGGTTTGTGCTAGCTTTTTGAAACGTGACACAATACAGTAGTTCTACGTTCTATCTCTAAGGTTTGTTTCCTCTTGATGTAGCCTAATACAGGGACTCGCGAATAACACTTATATTGAAAGGGGTTGCCAAACTTCCAAAAACTAGAGTCTCCTGAAATCTCAACATACGTATTTTCATCCAATCTTCATGATACTTTCAAGTAATGATCAGTACACCAATCCCACTTGGATGCCCAAGTATCGTTCTCCTACGTTGAAGCATCCGTTTGCAGTAACAGTTTGAATTTTTAGGTTTCACTCTGTTTTCTCCTATATTGACAGATGCAGTTCGAACTCTAAATCAAACACGGTTTGTGCTAGCTTCTTGAAACTTGACACAATACAGTAGTTCTACGTTCTATCTCTAAGGTTTGTTTCCTCTTGATGTAGCCTTAAGCACAGGCTGGCGAATAACTCATTCAATGAAAGGCGTTGTTAGGCTGCCAAAAAACTACAGTCTCCTGAAATCACAACATATATTTTTTTTCCGACCTTCCTGATACTTTCAAATAATGAGCAGTACTCCAATCAAACTTGGATGTCCAAGTTTCGTTCTCCTATGTTGAAGCATCCGTTTGCAGTAACAGTTTGAATTTTTAGGTTTCACTGCGTTTTCTTCTATATTGACAGATGCAGTTAGAACTCTAAATCAAACACGGTTTGTGCTAGCTTCTTGAAACGTGACACAATACAGTAGTTCTACGTTCTATCTCTAAGGTTTGTTTCCTCTTGATGTAGCCTTAAGCACAGGCTGGCGAATAACTCATTCAATGAAAGGCGTTGTTAGGCTGCCAAAAAACTACAGTCTCCTGAAATCACAACATACATTTTTTCATCCAATCTTCATGATACTTTCAAGTAATGATCAGTACACCAATCCCACTTGGATGCCCAAATTTCGTTCTCCTACGTTGAAGCATCCGTTTGCAGTAACAGTTTGAATTTTTAGGTTTCACTCTGTTTTCTCCTATATTGACAGATGCAGTTCGAACTCTAAATCAAACACGGTTTGTGCTAGCTTCTTGAAACTTGACACAATACAGTAGTTCTACGTTCTATCTCTAAGGTTTGTTTCCTCTTGATGTAGCCTTAAGCACAGGCTGGCGAATAACTCATTCAATGAAAGGCGTTGTTAGGCTGCCAAAAAACTTCAGTCTCCTGAAATCACAACATATATTTTTTTTCCGACCTTCCTGATACTTTCAAATAATGAGCAGTACTCCAATCAAACTTGGATGTCCAAGTTTCGTTCTCCTACGTTGAAGCATCCGTTTGCAGTAACAGTTTTGAATTTTAGGTTTCACTCTGTTTTCTTCTATATTGACAGATGCAGTTAGAACTCTAAATCAAACACGGTTTGTGCTAGCTTCTTGAAACCTGACACAATACAGTAGTTCTACGTTCTATCTCTAAGGTTTGTTTCCTCTTGATGTAGCCTAATACAGGGACTCGCGAATAACACTTATATTGAAAGGGGTTGCCAAAATTCCAAAAACTAGAGTCTCCTGAAATCTCAACATACGTATTTTCATCCAATCTTCATGATACTTTCAAGTAATGATCAGTACACCAATCCCACTTGGATGCCCAAGTATCGTTCTCCTACGTTGAAGCATCCGTTTGCAGTAACAGTTTGAATTTTTAGGTTTCACTCTGTTTTCTCCTATATTGACAGATGCAGTTCGAACTCTAAATCAAACACGGTTTGTGCTAGCTTCTTGAAACTTGACACAATACAGTAGTTCTACGTTCTATCTCTAAGGTTTGTTTCCTCTTGATGTAGCCTTAAGCACAGGCTGGCGAATAACTCATTCAATGAAAGGCGTTGTTAGGCTGCCAAAAAACTTCAGTCTCCTGAAATCACAACATATATTTTTTTTCCGACCTTCCTGATACTTTCAAATAATGAGCAGTACTCCAATCAAACTTGGATGTCCAAGTTTCGTTCTCCTACGTTGAAGCATCCGTTTGCAGTAACAGTTTGAATTTTTAGGTTTCACTGCGTTTTCTTTTATATTGACAGATGCAGTTAGAACTCTAAATCAAACACGGTTTGTGCTAGCTTCTTGAAACGTGACACAATACAGTAGTTCTACGTTCTATCTCTAAGGTTTGTTTCCTCTTGATGTAGCCTAATACAGGGACTCGCGAATAACACTTATATTGAAAGGGATTGCCAAACTTCCAAAAACTAGAGTCTCCTGAAATCTCAACATACATTTTTTTCATCCAATCTTCATGATACTTTCAAGTAATGATCAGTACACCAATCCCACTTGTATGCCCAAGTATCGTTCTCCTACGTTGAAGCATCCGTTTGCAGTAACAGTTTGAATTTTTAGGTTTCACTCTGTTTTCTCCTATATTGACAGATGCAGTTCGAACTCTAAATCAAACACGGTTTGTGCTAGCTTCTTGAAACTTGACACAATACAGTAGTTCTACGTTCTATCTCTAAGGTTTGTTTCCTCTTGATGTAGCCTTAAGCACAGGCTGGCGAATAACTCATTCAATGAAAGGCGTTGTTAGGCTGCCAAAAAACTACAGTCTCCTGAAATCACAACATATATTTTTTTTCCGACCTTCCTGAGACTTTCAAATAATGAGCAGTACTCCAATCAAACTTGGATGTCCAAGTTTCGTTCTCCTACGTTGAAGCATCCGTTTGCAGTAACAGTTTGAATTTTTAGGTTTCACTGCGTTTTCTTCTATATTGACAGATGCAGTTAGAACTCTAAATCAAACACGGTTTGTGCTAGCTTCTTGAAACGTGACACAATACAGTAGTTCTACGTTCTATCTCTAAGGTTTGTTTCCTCTTGATGTAGCCTTAAGCACAGGCTGGCGAATAACTCATTCAATGAAAGGCGTTGTTAGGCTGCCAAAAAACTACAGTCTCCTGAAATCTCAACATACATATTTTCATCCAATCTTCATGATACTTTCAAGTAATGATCAGTACACCAATCCCACTTGGATGCCCAAGTTTCGTTCTCCTACGTTGAAGCATCCGTTTGCAGTAACAGTTTGAATTTTTAGGTTTCACTCTGTTTTCTCCTATATTGACAGATGGAGTTCGAACTCTAAATCAAACACGGTTTGTGCTAGCTTCTTGAAACTTGACACAATACAGTAGTTCTACGTTCTATCTCTAAGGTTTGTTTCCTCTTGATGTAGCCTTAAGCACAGGCTGGCGAATAACTCATTCAATGAAAGGCGTTGTTAGGCTGCCAAAAAACTACAGTCTCCTGAAATCAAAACATATATTTTTTTTCCGACCTTCCTGATACTTTCAAATAATGAGCAGTACTCCAATCAAACTTGGATGTCCAAGTTTCGTTCTCCTACGTTGAAGCATCCGTTTGCAGTAACAGTTTGAATTTTTAGGTTTCACTCTGTTTTCTTCTATATTGACAGATGCAGTTAGAACTCTAAATCAAACACGGTTTGTGCTAGCTTTTTGAAACGTGACACAATACAGTAGTTCTACGTTCTATCTCTAAGGTTTGTTTCCTCTTGATGTAGCCTAATACAGGGACTCGCGAATAACACTTATATTGAAAGGGGTTGCCAAACTTCCAAAAACTAGAGTCTCCTGAAATCTCAACATACGTATTTTCATCCAATCTTCATGATACTTTCAAGTAATGATCAGTACACCAATCCCACTTGGATGCCCAAGTATCGTTCTCCTACGTTGAAGCATCCGTTTGCAGTAACAGTTTGAATTTTTAGGTTTCACTCTGTTTTCTCCTATATTGACAGATGCAGTTCGAACTCTAAATCAAACACGGTTTGTGCTAGCTTCTTGAAACTTGACACAATACAGTAGTTCTACGTTCTATCTCTAAGGTTTGTTTCCTCTTGATGTAGCCTTAAGCACAGGCTGGCGAATAACTCATTCAATGAAAGGCGTTGTTAGGCTGCCAAAAAACTACAGTCTCCTGAAATCACAACATATATTTTTTTTCCGACCTTCCTGATACTTTCAAATAATGAGCAGTACTCCAATCAAACTTGGATGTCCAAGTTTCGTTCTCCTATGTTGAAGCATCCGTTTGCAGTAACAGTTTGAATTTTTAGGTTTCACTGCGTTTTCTTCTATATTGACAGATGCAGTTAGAACTCTAAATCAAACACGGTTTGTGCTAGCTTCTTGAAACGTGACACAATACAGTAGTTCTACGTTCTATCTCTAAGGTTTGTTTCCTCTTGATGTAGCCTTAAGCACAGGCTGGCGAATAACTCATTCAATGAAAGGCGTTGTTAGGCTGCCAAAAAACTACAGTCTCCTGAAATCACAACATACATTTTTTCATCCAATCTTCATGATACTTTCAAGTAATGATCAGTACACCAATCCCACTTGGATGCCCAAATTTCGTTCTCCTACGTTGAAGCATCCGTTTGCAGTAACAGTTTGAATTTTTAGGTTTCACTCTGTTTTCTCCTATATTGACAGATGCAGTTCGAACTCTAAATCAAACACGGTTTGTGCTAGCTTCTTGAAACTTGACACAATACAGTAGTTCTACGTTCTATCTCTAAGGTTTGTTTCCTCTTGATGTAGCCTTAAGCACAGGCTGGCGAATAACTCATTCAATGAAAGGCGTTGTTAGGCTGCCAAAAAACTTCAGTCTCCTGAAATCACAACATATATTTTTTTTCCGACCTTCCTGATACTTTCAAATAATGAGCAGTACTCCAATCAAACTTGGATGTCCAAGTTTCGTTCTCCTACGTTGAAGCATCCGTTTGCAGTAACAGTTTGAATTTTTAGGTTTCACTCTGTTTTCTTCTATATTGACAGATGCAGTTAGAACTCTAAATCAAACACGGTTTGTGCTAGCTTCTTGAAACCTGACACAATACAGTAGTTCTACGTTCTATCTCTAAGGTTTGTTTCCTCTTGATGTAGCCTAATACAGGGACTCGCGAATAACACTTATATTGAAAGGGGTTGCCAAACTTCCAAAAACTAGAGTCTCCTGAAATCTCAACATACGTATTTTCATCCAATCTTCATGATACTTTCAAGTAATGATCAGTACACCAATCCCACTTGGATGCCCAAGTATCGTTCTCCTACGTTGAAGCATCCGTTTGCAGTAACAGTTTGAATTTTTAGGTTTCACTCTGTTTTCTCCTATATTGACAGATGCAGTTCGAACTCTAAATCAAACACGGTTTGTGCTAGCTTCTTGAAACTTGACACAATACAGTAGTTCTACGTTCTATCTCTAAGGTTTGTTTCCTCTTGATGTAGCCTTAAGCACAGGCTGGCGAATAACTCATTCAATGAAAGGCGTTGTTAGGCTGCCAAAAAACTACAGTCTCCTGAAATCACAACATATATTTTTTTTCCGACCTTCCTGATACTTTCAAATAATGAGCAGTACTCCAATCAAACTTGGATGTCCAAGTTTCGTTCTCCTATGTTGAAGCATCCGTTTGCAGTAACAGTTTGAATTTTTAGGTTTCACTGCGTTTTCTTCTATATTGACAGATGCAGTTAGAACTCTAAATCAAACACGGTTTGTGCTAGCTTCTTGAAACGTGACACAATACAGTAGTTCTACGTTCTATCTCTAAGGTTTGTTTCCTCTTGATGTAGCCTTAAGCACAGGCTGGCGAATAACTCATTCAATGAAAGGCGTTGTTAGGCTGCCAAAAAACTACAGTCTTCTGAAATCACAACATACATTTTTTCATCCAATCTTCATGATACTTTCAAGTAATGATCAGTACACCAATCCCACTTGGATGCCCAAATTTCGTTCTCCTACGTTGAAGCATCCGTTTGCAGTAACAGTTTGAATTTTTAGGTTTCACTCTGTTTTCTCCTATATTGACAGATGCAGTTCGAACTCTAAATCAAACACGGTTTGTGCTAGCTTCTTGAAACTTGACACAATACAGTAGTTCTACGTTCTATCTCTAAGGTTTGTTTCCTCTTGATGTAGCCTTAAGCACAGGCTGGCGAATAACTCATTCAATGAAAGGCGTTGTTAGGCTGCCAAAAAACTTCAGTCTCCTGAAATCACAACATATATTTTTTTTCCGACCTTCCTGATACTTTCAAATAATAAGCAGTACTCCAATCAAACTTGGATGTCCAAGTTTCGTTCTCCTACGTTGAAGCATCCGTTTGCAGTAACAGTTTGAATTTTTAGGTTTCACTCTGTTTTCTTCTATATTGACAGATGCAGTTAGAACTCTAAATCAAACACGGTTTGTGCTAGCTTCTTGAAACCTGACACAATACAGTAGTTCTACGTTCTATCTCTAAGGTTTGTTTCCTCTTGATGTAGCCTAATACAGGGACTCGCGAATAACACTTATATTGAAAGGGGTTGCCAAACTTCCAAAAACTAGAGTCTCCTGAAATCTCAACATACGTATTTTCATCCAATCTTCATGATACTTTCAAGTAATGATCAGTACACCAATCCCACTTGGATGCCCAAGTATCGTTCTCCTACGTTGAAGCATCCGTTTGCAGTAACAGTTTGAATTTTTAGGTTTCACTCTGTTTTCTCCTATATTGACAGATGCAGTTCGAACTCTAAATCAAACACGGTTTGTGCTAGCTTCTTGAAACTTGACACAATACAGTAGTTCTACGTTCTATCTCTAAGGTTTGTTTCCTCTTGATGTAGCCTTAAGCACAGGCTGGCGAATAACTCATTCAATGAAAGGCGTTGTTAGGCTGCCAAAAAACTACAGTCTCCTGAAATCACAACATATATTTTTTTTCCGACCTTCCTGATACTTTCAAATAATGAGCAGTACTCCAATCAAACTTGGATGTCCAAGTTTCGTTCTCCTATGTTGAAGCATCCGTTTGCAGTAACAGTTTGAATTTTTAGGTTTCACTGCGTTTTCTTCTATATTGACAGATGCAGTTAGAACTCTAAATCAAACACGGTTTGTGCTAGCTTCTTGAAACGTGACACAATACAGTAGTTCTACGTTCTATCTCTAAGGTTTGTTTCCTCTTGATGTAGCCTTAAGCACAGGCTGGCGAATAACTCATTCAATGAAAGGCGTTGTTAGGCTGCCAAAAAACTACAGTCTCCTGAAATCACAACATACATTTTTTCATCCAATCTTCATGATACTTTCAAGTAATGATCAGTACACCAATCCCACTTGGATGCCCAAGTTTCGTTCTCCTACGTTGAAGCATCCGTTTGCAGTAACAGTTTGAATTTTTAGGTTTCACTCTGTTTTCTCCTATATTGACAGATGCAGTTCGAACTCTAAATCAAACACGGTTTGTGCTAGCTTCTTGAAACTTGACACAATACAGTAGTTCTATGTTCTATCTCTAAGGTTTGTTTCCTCTTGATGTAGCCTTAAGCACAGGCTGGCGAATAACTCATTCAATGAAAGGCGTTGTTAGGCTGCCAAAAAACTTCAGTCTCCTGAAATCACAACATATATTTTTTTTCCGACCTTCCTGATACTTTCAAATAATGAGCAGTACTCCAATCAAACTTGGATGTCCAAGTTTCGTTCTCCTACGTTGAAGCATCCGTTTGCAGTAACAGTTTGAATTTTTAGGTTTCACTGCGTTTTCTTCTATATTGACAGATGCAGTTAGAACTCTAAATCAAACACGGTTTGTGCTAGCTTCTTGAAACGTGACACAATACAGTAGTTCTACGTTCTATCTCTAAGGTTTGTTTCCTCTTGATGTAGCCTTAAGCACAGGCTGGCGAATAACTCATTCAATGAAAGGCGTTGTTAGGCTGCCAAAAAACTACAGTCTCCTGAAATCACAACATACATTTTTTCATCCAATCTTCATGATACTTTCAAGTAATGATCAGTACACCAATCCCACTTGGATGCCCAAGTTTCGTTCTCCTACGTTGAAGCATCCGTTTGCAGTAACAGTTTGAATTTTTAGGTTTCACTCTGTTTTCTCCTATATTGACAGATGCAGTTCGAACTCTGAATCAAACACGGTTTGTGCTAGCTTCTTGAAACTTGACACAATACAGTAGTTCTACGTTCTATCTCTAAGGTTTGTTTCCTCTTGATGTAGCCTTAAGCACAGGCTGGCGAATAACTCATTCAATGAAAGGCGTTGTTAGGCTGCCAAAAAACTACAGTCTCCTGAAATCACAACATATATTTTTTTTCCGACCTTCCTGATACTTTCAAATAATGAGAAGTACTCCAATAAAACTTGGATGTCCAAGTTTCGTTCTCCTACGTTGAAGCATCCGTTTGCAGTAACAGTTTGAATTTTTAGGTTTCACTCTGTTTTCTTCTATATTGACAGATGCAGTTAGAACTCTAAATCAAACACGGTTTGTGCTAGCTTATTGAAACGTGACACAATACAGTAGTTCTACGTTCTATCTCTAAGGTTTGTTTCCTCTTGATGTAGCCTTAAGCACAGGCTGGCGAATAACTCATTCAATGAAAGGCGTTGTTAGGCTGCCAAAAAACTACAGTCTCCTGAAATCACAACATACATTTTTTCATCCAATCTTCATGATACTTTCAAGTAATGATCAGTACACCAATCCCACTTGGATGCCCAAGTTTCGTTCTCCTACGTTGAAGCATCCGTTTGCAGTAACAGTTTGAATTTTTAGGTTTCACTCTGTTTTCTCCTATATTGACAGATGCAGTTCGAACTCTAAATCAAACACGGTTTGTGCTAGCTTCTTGAAACTTGACACAATACAGTAGTTCTACGTTCTATCTCTAAGGTTTGTTTCCTCTTGATGTAGCCTTAAGCACAGGCTGGCGAATAACTCATTCAATGAAAGGCTTTGTTAGGCTGCCAAAAAACTACAGTCTCCTGAAATCACAACATACATTTTTTCATCCAATCTTCATGATACTTTCAAGTAATGATCAGTACACCAATCCCACTTGGATGCAAAAGTTTCGTTCTCCTACGTTGAAGCATCCGTTTGCAGTAACAGTTTGAATTTTTAGGTTTCACTCTGTTTTCTCCTATATTGACAGATGCAGTTCGAACTCTAAATCAAACACGGTTTGTGCTAGCTTCTTGAAACTTGACACAATACTGTAGTTCTACGTTCTATCTCTAAGGTTTGTTTCCTCTTGATGTAGCCTTAAGCACAGGCTGGCGAATAACTCATTCAATGAAAGGCGTTGTTAGGCTGCCAAAAAACTACAGTCTCCTGAAATCACAACATATATTTTTTTTCCGACCTTCCTGATACATTCAAATAATGAGCAGTACTCCAATCAAACTTGGATGTCCAAGTTTCGTTCTCCTACGTTGAAGCATCCGTTTGCAGTAACAGTTTGAATTTTTAGGTTTCACTCTGTTTTCTCCTATATTGACAGATGCAGTTCGAACTCTAAATCAAACACGGTTTGTGCTAGCTTCTTGAAACGTGACACAATACAGTAGTTCTACGTTCTATCTCTAAGGTTTGTTTCCTCTTGATGTAGCCTTAAGCACAGGCTGGCGAATAACTCATTCAATGAAAGGCGTTGTTAGGCTGCCAAAAAACTACAGTCTCCTGAAATCACAACATACATTTTTTCATCCAATCTTCATGATACTTTCAAGTAATGATCAGTACACCAATCCCACTTGGATGCCCAAGTTTCGTTCTCCTACGTTGAAGCATCCGTTTGCAGTAACAGTTTGAATTTTTAGGTTTCACTCTGTTTTCTCCTATATTGACAGATGCAGTTCGAACTCTAAATCAAACACGGTTTGTGCTAGCTTCTTGAAACTTGACACAATACAGTAGTTCTATGTTCTATCTCTAAGGTTTGTTTCCTCTTGATGTAGCCTTAAGCACAGGCTGGCGAATAACTCATTCAATGAAAGGCGTTGTTAGGCTGCCAAAAAACTACAGTCTCCTGAAATCACAACATATATTTTTTTTTCCGACCTTCCTGATACTTTCAAATAATGAGCAGTACTCCAATCAAACTTGGATGTCCAAGTTTCGTTCTCCTACGTTGAAGCATCCGTTTGCAGTAACAGTTTGAATTTTTAGGTTTCACTCTGTTTTCTCCTATATTGACAGATGCAGTTAGAACTCTAAATCAAACACGGTTTGTGCTAGCTTCTTGAAACGTGACACAATACAGTAGTTCTACGTTCTATCTCTAAGGTTTGTTTCCTCTTGATGTAGCCTTAAGCACAGGCTGGCGAATAACTCATTCAATGAAAGGCGTTGTTAGGCTGCCAAAAAACTACAGTCTCCTGAAATCACAACATACATTTTTTCATCCAATCTTCATGATACTTTCAAGTAATGATCAGTACACCAATCCCACTTGGATGCCCAAGTTTCGTTCTCCTACGTTGAAGCATCCGTTTGCAGTAACAGTTTGAATTTTTAGGTTTTACTCTGTTTTCTCCTATATTGACAGATGCAGTTCGAACTCTAAATCAAACACGGTTTGTGCTAGCTTCTTGAAACTTGACACAATACAGTAGTTCTACGTTCTATCTCTAAGGTTTGTTTCCTCTTGATGTAGCCTTAAGCACAGGCTGGCGAATAACTCATTCAATGAAAGGCGTTGTTAGGCTGCCAAAAAACTACAGTCTCCTGAAATCACAACATATATTTTTTTTTCCGACCTTCCTGATACTTTCAAATAATGAGCAGTACTCCAATCAAACTTTGATGTCCAAGTTTCGTTCTCCTACGTTGAAGCATCCGTTTGCAGTAACAGTTTGAATTTTTAGGTTTCACTGCGTTTTCTTCTATATTGACAGATGCAGTTAGAACTCTAAATCAAACACGGTTTGTGCTAGCTTCTTGAAACGTGACACAATACAGTAGTTCTACGTTCTATCTCTAAGGTTTGTTTCCTCTTGATGTAGCCTAATACAGGGACTCGCGAATAACACTTATATTGAAAGGGGTTGCCAAACTTCCAAAAACTAGAGTCTCCTGAAATCTCAACATACGTATTTTCATCCAATCTTCATGATACTTTCAAGTAATGATCAGTACACCAATCCCACTTGGATGCCCAAGTATCGTTCTCCTACGTTGAAGCATCCGTTTGCAGTAACAGTTTGAATTTTTAGGTTTCACTCTGTTTTCTCCTATATTGACAGATGCAGTTCGAACTCTAAATCAAACACGGTTTGTGCTAGCTTCTTGAAACTTGACACAATACAGTAGTTCTACGTTCTATCTCTAAGGTTTGTTTCCTCTTGATGTAGCCTTAAGCACAGGCTGGCGAATAACTCATTCAATGAAAGGCGTTGTTAGGCTGCCAAAAAACTACAGTCTCCTGAAATCACAACATATATTTTTTTTCCGACCTTCCTGATACTTTCAAATAATGAGCAGTACTCCAATCAAACTTGGATGTCCAAGTTTCGTTCTCCTATGTTGAAGCATCCGTTTGCAGTAACAGTTTGAATTTTTAGGTTTCACTGCGTTTTCTTCTATATTGACAGATGCAGTTAGAACTCTAAATCAAACACGGTTTGTGCTAGCTTCTTGAAACGTGACACAATACAGTAGTTCTACGTTCTATCTCTAAGGTTTGTTTCCTCTTGATGTAGCCTTAAGCACAGGCTGGCGAATAACTCATTCAATGAAAGGCGTTGTTAGGCTGCCAAAAAACTACAGTCTCCTGAAATCACAACATACATTTTTTCATCCAATCTTCATGATACTTTCAAGTAATGATCAGTACACCAATCCCACTTGGATGCCCAAGTTTCGTTCTCCTACGTTGAAGCATCCGTTTGCAGTAACAGTTTGAATTTTTAGGTTTCACTCTGTTTTCTCCTATATTGACAGATGCAGTTCGAACTCTAAATCAAACACGGTTTGTGCTAGCTTCTTGAAACTTGACACAATACAGTAGTTCTATGTTCTATCTCTAAGGTTTGTTTCCTCTTGATGTAGCCTTAAGCACAGGCTGGCGAATAACTCATTCAATGAAAGGCGTTGTTAGGCTGCCAAAAAACTTCAGTCTCCTGAAATCACAACATATATTTTTTTTCCGACCTTCCTGATACTTTCAAATAATGAGCAGTACTCCAATCAAACTTGGATGTCCAAGTTTCGTTCTCCTACGTTGAAGCATCCGTTTGCAGTAACAGTTTGAATTTTTAGGTTTCACTGCGTTTTCTTCTATATTGACAGATGCAGTTAGAACTCTAAATCAAACACGGTTTGTGCTAGCTTCTTGAAACGTGACACAATACAGTAGTTCTACGTTCTATCTCTAAGGTTTGTTTCCTCTTGATGTAGCCTTAAGCACAGGCTGGCGAATAACTCATTCAATGAAAGGCGTTGTTAGGCTGCCAAAAAACTACAGTCTCCTGAAATCACAACATACATTTTTTCATCCAATCTTCATGATACTTTCAAGTAATGATCAGTACACCAATCCCACTTGGATGCCCAAGTTTCGTTCTCCTACGTTGAAGCATCCGTTTGCAGTAACAGTTTGAATTTTTAGGTTTCACTCTGTTTTCTCCTATATTGACAGATGCAGTTCGAACTCTGAATCAAACACGGTTTGTGCTAGCTTCTTGAAACTTGACACAATACAGTAGTTCTACGTTCTATCTCTAAGGTTTGTTTCCTCTTGATGTAGCCTTAAGCACAGGCTGGCGAATAACTCATTCAATGAAAGGCGTTGTTAGGCTGCCAAAAAACTACAGTCTCCTGAAATCACAACATATATTTTTTTTCCGACCTTCCTGATACTTTCAAATAATGAGAAGTACTCCAATAAAACTTGGATGTCCAAGTTTCGTTCTCCTACGTTGAAGCATCCGTTTGCAGTAACAGTTTGAATTTTTAGGTTTCACTCTGTTTTCTTCTATATTGACAGATGCAGTTAGAACTCTAAATCAAACACGGTTTGTGCTAGCTTATTGAAACGTGACACAATACAGTAGTTCTACGTTCTATCTCTAAGGTTTGTTTCCTCTTGATGTAGCCTTAAGCACAGGCTGGCGAATAACTCATTCAATGAAAGGCGTTGTTAGGCTGCCAAAAAACTACAGTCTCCTGAAATCACAACATACATTTTTTCATCCAATCTTCATGATACTTTCAAGTAATGATCAGTACACCAATCCCACTTGGATGCCCAAGTTTCGTTCTCCTACGTTGAAGCATCCGTTTGCAGTAACAGTTTGAATTTTTAGGTTTCACTCTGTTTTCTCCTATATTGACAGATGCAGTTCGAACTCTAAATCAAACACGGTTTGTGCTAGCTTCTTGAAACTTGACACAATACAGTAGTTCTACGTTCTATCTCTAAGGTTTGTTTCCTCTTGATGTAGCCTTAAGCACAGGCTGGCGAATAACTCATTCAATGAAAGGCTTTGTTAGGCTGCCAAAAAACTACAGTCTCCTGAAATCACAACATACATTTTTTCATCCAATCTTCATGATACTTTCAAGTAATGATCAGTACACCAATCCCACTTGGATGCAAAAGTTTCGTTCTCCTACGTTGAAGCATCCGTTTGCAGTAACAGTTTGAATTTTTAGGTTTCACTCTGTTTTCTCCTATATTGACAGATGCAGTTCGAACTCTAAATCAAACACGGTTTGTGCTAGCTTCTTGAAACTTGACACAATACTGTAGTTCTACGTTCTATCTCTAAGGTTTGTTTCCTCTTGATGTAGCCTTAAGCACAGGCTGGCGAATAACTCATTCAATGAAAGGCGTTGTTAGGCTGCCAAAAAACTACAGTCTCCTGAAATCACAACATATATTTTTTTTCCGACCTTCCTGATACATTCAAATAATGAGCAGTACTCCAATCAAACTTGGATGTCCAAGTTTCGTTCTCCTACGTTGAAGCATCCGTTTGCAGTAACAGTTTGAATTTTTAGGTTTCACTCTGTTTTCTCCTATATTGACAGATGCAGTTCGAACTCTAAATCAAACACGGTTTGTGCTAGCTTCTTGAAACGTGACACAATACAGTAGTTCTACGTTCTATCTCTAAGGTTTGTTTCCTCTTGATGTAGCCTTAAGCACAGGCTGGCGAATAACTCATTCAATGAAAGGCGTTGTTAGGCTGCCAAAAAACTACAGTCTCCTGAAATCACAACATACATTTTTTCATCCAATCTTCATGATACTTTCAAGTAATGATCAGTACACCAATCCCACTTGGATGCCCATGTTTCGTTCTCCTACGTTGAAGCATCCGTTTGCAGTAACAGTTTGAATTTTTAGGTTTCACTCTGTTTTCTCCTATATTGACAGATGCAGTTCGAACTCTAAATCAAACACGGTTTGTGCTAGCTTCTTGAAACTTGACACAATACAGTAGTTCTATGTTCTATCTCTAAGGTTTGTTTCCTCTTGATGTAGCCTTAAGCACAGGCTGGCGAATAACTCATTCAATGAAAGGCGTTGTTAGGCTGCCAAAAAACTACAGTCTCCTGAAATCACAACATATATTTTTTTTCCGACCTTCCTGATACTTTCAAATAATGAGCAGTACTCCAATCAAACTTGGATGTCCAAGTTTCGTTCTCCTACGTTGAAGCATCCGTTTGCAGTAACAGTTTGAATTTTTAGGTTTCACTCTGTTTTCTCCTATATTGACAGATGCAGTTAGAACTCTAAATCAAACACGGTTTGTGCTAGCTTCTTGAAACGTGACACAATACAGTAGTTCTACGTTCTATCTCTAAGGTTTGTTTCCTCTTGATGTAGCCTTAAGCACAGGCTGGCGAATAACTCATTCAATGAAAGGCGTTGTTAGGCTGCCAAAAAACTACAGTCTCCTGAAATCACAACATACATTTTTTCATCCAATCTTCATGATACTTTCAAGTAATGATCAGTACACCAATCCCACTTGGATGCCCAAGTTTCGTTCTCCTACGTTGAAGCATCCGTTTGCAGTAACAGTTTGAATTTTTAGGTTTTACTCTGTTTTCTCCTATATTGACAGATGCAGTTCGAACTCTAAATCAAACACGGTTTGTGCTAGCTTCTTGAAACTTGACACAATACAGTAGTTCTACGTTCTATCTCTAAGGTTTGTTTCCTCTTGATGTAGCCTTAAGCACAGGCTGGCGAATAACTCATTCAATGAAAGGCGTTGTTAGGCTGCCAAAAAACTACAGTCTCCTGAAATCACAACATACATTTTTTCATCCAATCTTCATGATACTTTCAAGTAATGATCAGTACACCAATCCCACTTGGATGCCCAAGTTTCGTTCTCCTACGTTGAAGCATCCGTTTGCAGTAACAGTTTGAATTTTTAGGTTTCACTCTGTTTTCTCCTATATTGACAAATGCAGTTCGAACTCTAAATCAAACACGGTTTGTGCTAGCTTCTTGAAACTTGACACAATACAGTAGTTCTACGTTCTATCTCTAAGGTTTGTTTCCTCTTGATGTAGCCTTAAGCACAGGCTGGCGAATAACTCATTCAATGAAAGGCGTTGTTAGGCTGCCAAAAAACTACAGTCTCCTGAAATCACAACATACATTTTTTCATCCAATCTTCATGATACTTTCAAGTAATGATCAGTACACCAATCCCACTTGGATGCCCAAGTTTCGTTCTCCTACGTTGAAGCATCCGTTTGCAGTAACAGTTTGAATTTTTAGGTTTCACTCTGTTTTCTCCTATATTGACAGATGCAGTTCGAACTCTAAATCAAACACGGTTTGTGCTAGCTTCTTGAAACTTGACACAATACAGTAGTTCTACGTTCTATCTCTAAGGTTTGTTTCCTCTTGATGTAGCCTTAAGCACAGGCTGGCGAATAACTCATTCAATGAAAGGCGTTGTTAGGCTGCCAAAAAACTACAGTCTCCTGAAATCACAACATATATTTTTTTTCCGACCTTCCTGATACTTTCAAATAATGAGCAGTACTCCAATCAAACTTTGATGTCCAAGTTTCGTTCTCCTACGTTGAAGCATCCGTTTGCAGTAACAGTTTGAATTTTTAGGTTTCACTGCGTTTTCTTCTATATTGACAGATGCAGTTAGAACTCTAAATCAAACACGGTTTGTGCTAGCTTCTTGAAACGTGACACAATACAGTAGTTCTACGTTCTATCTCTAAGGTTTGTTTCCTCTTGATGTAGCCTAATACAGGGACTCGCGAATAACACTTATATTGAAAGGGGTTGCCAAACTTCCAAAAACTAGAGTCTCCTGAAATCTCAACATACATATTTTCATCCAATCTTCATGATACTTTCAAGTAATGATCAGTACACCAATCCCACTTGGATGCCCAAGTATCGTTCTCCTACGTTGAAGCATCCGTTTGCAGTAACAGTTTGAATTTTTAGGTTTCACTCTGTTTTCTCCTATATTGACAGATGCAGTTCGAACTCTAAATCAAACACGGTTTGTGCTAGCTTCTTGAAACTTGACACAATACAGTAGTTCTACGTTCTATCTCTAAGGTTTGTTTCCTCTTGATGTAGCCTTAAGCACAGGCTGGCGAATAACTCATTCAATGAAAGGCGTTGTTAGGCTGCCAAAAAACTACAGTCTCCTGAAATCACAACATATATTTTTTTTCCGACCTTCCTGATACTTTCAAATAATGAGCAGTACTCCAATCCAACTTGGAGGTCCAAGTTTCGTTCTCCTACGTTGAAGCATCCGTTTGCAGTAACAGTTTGAATTTTTAGGTTTCACTCTGTTTTCTCCTATATTGACAGATGCAGTTCGAACTCTAAATCAAACACGGTTTGTGCTAGCTTCTTGAAACTTGACACAATACAGTAGTTCTACGTTCTATCTCTAAGGTTTGTTTCCTCTTGATGTAGCCTTAAGCACAGGCTGGCGAATAACTCATTCAATGAAAGGCGTTGTTAGGCTGCCAAAAAACTACAGTCTCCTGAAATCACAACATATATTTTTTTTCTGACCTTCCTGATACTTTCAAATAATGAGCAGTACTCCAATCAAACTTGGATGTCCAAGTTTCGTTCTCCTACGTTGAAGCATCCGTTTGCAGTAACAGTTTGAATTTTTAGGTTTCACTCTGTTTTCTTCTATATTGACAGATGCAGTTAGAACTCTAAATCAAACACGGTTTGTGCTAGCTTCTTGAAACGTGACACAATACAGTAGTTCTACGTTCTATCTCTAAGGTTTGTTTCCTCTTGATGTAGCCTAATACAGGGACTCGCGAATAACACTTATATTGAAACGGATTGCCAAACTTCCAAAAACTAGAGTCTCCTGAAATCTCAACATACATTTTTTTCATCCAATCTTCATGATACTTTCAAGTAATGATCAGTACAGCAATCCCACTTGGATGCCCAAGTATCGTTCTCCTACGTTGAAGCATCCGTTTGCAGTAACAGTTTGAATTTTTAGGTTTCACTCTGTTTTCTCCTATATTGACAGATGCAGTTCGAACTCTAAATCAAACACGGTTTGTGCTAGCTTCTTGAAACTTGACACAATACAGTAGTTCTACGTTCTATCTCTAAGGTTTGTTTCCTCTTGTTGTAGCCTTAAGCACAGGCTGGCGAATAACTCATTCAATGAAAGGCGTTGTTAGGCTGCCAAAAAACTACAGTCTCCTGAAATCACAACATACATTTTTTCATCCAATCTTCATGATACTTTCAAGTAACGATCAGTACACCAATCCCACTTGGATGCCCAAGTTTCGTTCTCCTACGTTGAAGCATCCGTTTGCAGTAACAGTTTGAATTTTTAGTTTCACTCTGTTTTCTCCTATATTGACAGATGCAGTTCGAACTCTAAATCAAACACGGTTTGTGCTAGCTTCTTGAAACTTGACACAATACAGTAGTTCTACGTTCTATCTCTAAGGTTTGTTTCCTCTTGATGTAGCCTTAAGCACAGGCTGGCGAATAACTCATTCAATGAAAGGCGTTGTTAGGCTGCCAAAAAACTACAGTCTCCTGAAATCACAACATATATTTTTTTTCCGACCTTCCTGATACTTTCAAATAATGAGCAGTACTCCAATCAAACTTGGATGTCCAAGTTTCGTTCTCCTACGTTGAAGCATCCGTTTGCAGTAACAGTTTGAATTTTTAGGTTTCACTGCGTTTTCTTCTATATTGACAGATGCAGTTAGAACTCTAAATCAAACACGGTTTGTGCTAGCTTCTTGAAACGTGACACAATACAGTAGTTCTACGTTCTATCTCTAAGGTTTGTTTCCTCTTGATGTAGCCTAATACAGGGACTCGCGAAAAACACTTATATTGAAAGGGGTTGCCAAACTTCCAAAAACTAGAGTCTCCTGAAATCTCAACATACATATTTTCATCCAATCTTCATGATACTTTCAAGTAATGATCAGTACACCAATCCCACTTGGATGCCCAAGTATCGTTCTCCTACGTTGAAGCATCCGTTTGCAGTAACAGTTTGAATTTTTTGGTTTCACTCTGTTTTCTCCTATATTGACAGATGCAGTTCGAACTCTAAATCAAACACGGTTTGTGCTAGCTTCTTGAAACTTGACACAATACAGTAGTTCTACGTTCTATCTCTAAGGTTTGTTTCCTCTTGATGTAGCCTTAAGCACAGGCTGGCGAATAACTCATTCAATGAAAGGCGTTGTTAGGCTGCCAAAAAACTACAGTCTCCTGAAATCACAACATATATTTTTTTTCCGACCTTCCTGATACTTTCAAATAATGAGCAGTACTCCAATCCAACTTGGAGGTCCAAGTTTCGTTCTCCTACGTTGAAGCATCCGTTTGCAGTAACAGTTTGAATTTTTAGGTTTCACTCTGTTTTCTCCTATATTGACAGATGCAGTTCGAACTCTAAATCAAACACGGTTTGTGCTAGCTTCTTGAAACTTGACACAATACAGTAGTTCTACGTTCTATCTCTAAGGTTTGTTTCCTCTTGATGTAGCCTTAAGCACAGGCTGGCGAATAACTCATTCAATGAAAGGCGTTGTTAGGCTGCCAAAAAACTACAGTCTCCTGAAATCACAACATATATTTTTTTTCCGACCTTCCTGATACTTTCAAATAATGAGCAGTACTCCAATCAAACTTGGATGTCCAAGTTTCGTTCTCCTACGTTGAAGCATCCGTTTGCAGTAACAGTTTGAATTTTTAGGTTTCACTCTGTTTTCTTCTATATTGACAGATGCAGTTAGAACTCTAAATCAAACACGGTTTGTGCTAGCTTCTTGAAACGTGACACAATACAGTAGTTCTACGTTCTATCTCTAAGGTTTGTTTCCTCTTGATGTAGCCTAATACAGGGACTCGCGAATAACACTTATATTGAAACGGATTTCCAAACTTCCAAAAACTAGAGACTCCTGAAATCTCAACATACATTTTTTTCATCCAATCTTCATGATACTTTCAAGTAATGATCAGTACAGCAATCCCACTTGGATGCCCAAGTATCGTTCTCCTACGTTGAAGCATCCGTTTGCAGTAACAGTTTGAATTTTTAGGTTTCACTCTGTTTTCTCCTATATTGACAGATGCAGTTCGAACTCTAAATCAAACACGGTTTGTGCTAGCTTCTTGAAACTTGACACAATACAGTAGTTCTACGTTCTATCTCTAAGGTTTGTTTCCTCTTGTTGTAGCCTTAAGCACAGGCTGGCGAATAACTCATTCAATGAAAGGCGTTGTTAGGCTGCCAAAAAACTACAGTCTCCTGAAATCACAACATACATTTTTTCATCCAATCTTCATGATACTTTCAAGTAATGATCAGTACACCAATCCCACTTGGATGCCCAAGTTTCGTTCTCCTACGTTGAAGCATCCGTTTGCAGTAACAGTTTGAATTTTTAGGTTTCACTCTGTTTTCTCCTATATTGACAGATGCAGTTCGAACTCTAAATCAAACACGGTTTGTGCTAGCTTCTTGAAACTTGACACAATACAGTAGTTCTACGTTCTATCTCTAAGGTTTGTTTCCTCTTGATGTAGCCTTAAGCACAGGCTGGCGAATAACTCATTCAATGAAAGGCGTTGTTAGGCTGCCAAAAAACTACAGTCTCCTGAAATCACAACATATATTTTTTTTCCGACCTTCCTGATACTTTCAAATAATGAGCAGTACTCCAATCAAACTTGGATGTCCAAGTTTCGTTATCCTACGTTGAAGCATCCGTTTGCAGTAACAGTTTGAATTTTTAGGTTTCACTGCGTTTTCTTCTATATTGACAGATGCAGTTAGAACTCTAAATCAAACACGGTTTGTGCTAGCTTCTTGAAACGTGACACAATACAGTAGTTCTACGTTCTATCTCTAAGGTTTGTTTCCTCTTGATGTAGCCTAATACAGGGACTCGCGAAAAACACTTATATTGAAAGGGGTTGCCAAACTTCCAAAAACTAGAGTCTCCTGAAATCTCAACATACATATTTTCATCCAATCTTCATGATACTTTCAAGTAATGATCAGTACACCAATCCCACTTGGATGCCCAAGTATCGTTCTCCTACGTTGAAGCATCCGTTTGCAGTAACAGTTTGAATTTTTTGGTTTCACTCTGTTTTCTCCTATATTGACAGATGCAGTTCGAACTCTAAATCAAACACGGTTTGTGCTAGCTTCTTGAAACTTGACACAATACAGTAGTTCTACGTTCTATCTCTAAGGTTTGTTTCCTCTTGATGTAGCCTTAAGCACAGGCTGGCGAATAACTCATTCAATGATAGGCGTTGTTAGGCTGCCAAAAAACTACAGTCTCCTGAAATCACAACATATATTTTTTTTCCGACCTTCCTGATACTTTCAAATAATGAGCAGTACTCCAATCAAACTTGGATGTCCAAGTTTCGTTCTCCTACGTTGAAGCATCCGTTTGCAGTAACAGTTTGAATTTTTAGGTTTCACTCTGTTTTCTCCTATATTGACAGATGCAGTTCGAACTCTAAATCAAACACGGTTTGTGCTAGCTTCTTGAAACTTGACACAATACAGTAGTTCTATGTTCTATCTCTAAGGTTTGTTTCCTCTTGATGTAGCCTTAAGCACAGGCTGGCGAATAACTCATTCAATGAAAGGCGTTGTTAGGCTGCCAAAAAACTACAGTCTCCTGAAATCACAACATACATTTTTTCATCCAATCTTCATGATACTTTCAAGTAATGATCAGTACACCAATCCAACTTGGATGCCCAAGTTTCGTTCTCCTACGTTGAAGCATCCGTTTGCAGTAACAGTTTGAATTTTTAGGTTTCACTCTGTTTTCTCCTATATTGACAGATGCAGTTCGAACTCTAAATCAAACACGGTTTGTGCTAGCTTCTTGAAACGTGACACAATACAGTAGTTCTACGTTCTATCTCTAAGGTTTGTTTCCTCTTGATGTAGCCTTAAGCATAGGCTGGCGAATAACTCATTCAATGAAAGGCGTTGTTAGGCTGCCAAAAAACTACAGTCTCCTGAAATCACAACATACATTTTTTCATCCAATCTTCATGATACTTTCAAGTAATGATCAGTACACCAATCCCACTTGGATGCCCAAGTTTCGTTCTCCTACGTTGAAGCATCCGTTTGCAGTAACAGTTTGAATTTTTAGGTTTCACTCTGTTTTCTCCTATATTGACAGATGCAGTTCGAACTCTAAATCGAACATGGTTTGTGCTAGCTTCTTGAAACTTGACACAATACAGTAGTTCTACATTCTATCTCTAAGGTTTGTTTCCTCTTGATGTAGCCTTAAGCACAGGCTGGCGAATAACTCATTCAATGAAAGGCGTTGTTAGGCTGCCAAAAAACTACAGTCTCCTGAAATCACAACATATATTTTTTTTCCGACCTTCCTGATACTTTCAAATAATGAGCAGTACTCCAATCAAACTTGGATGTCCAAGTTTCGTTCTCCTACGTTGAAGCATCCGTTTGCAGTAACAGTTTGAATTTTTAGGTTTCACTGCGTTTTCTTCTATATTGACAGATGCAGTTAGAACTCTAAATCAAACACGGTTTGTGCTAGCTTCTTGAAACGTGACACAATACAGTAGTTCTACGTTCTATCTCTAAGGTTTGTTTCCTCTTGATGTAGCCTAATACAGGGACTCGCGAATAACACTTATATTGAAACGGATTGCCAAACTTCCAAAAACTAGAGTCTCCTGAAATCTCAACATACATTTTTTTCATCCAATCTTCATAATACTTTCAAGTAATGATCAGTACAGCAATCCCACTTGGATGCCCAAGTATCGTTCTCCTACGTTGAAGCATCCGTTTGCAGTAACAGTTTGAATTTTTAGGTTTCACTCTGTTTTCTCCTATATTGACAGATGCAGTTCGAACTCTAAATCAAACACGGTTTGTGCTAGCTTCTTGAAACTTGACACAATACAGTAGTTCTACGTTCTATCTCTAAGGTTTGTTTCCTCTTGATGTAGCCTTAAGCACAGGCTGGCGAATAACTCATTCAATGAAAGGCGTTGTTAGGCTGCCAAAAAACTACAGTCTCCTGAAATCACAACATATATTTTTTCATCCAATCTTCATGATACTTTCAAGTAATGATCAGTACACCAATCCCACTTGGATGCCCAAGTTTCGTTCTCCTACGTTGAAGCATCCATTTGCAGTAACAGTTTGAATTTTTAGGTTTCACTCTGTTTTCTCCTATATTGACAGATGCAGTTCGAACTCTAAATCAAAAACGGTTTGTGCTAGCTTCTTGAAACTTGACACAATACAGTAGTTCTACGTTCTATCTCTAAGGTTTGTTTCCTCTTGATGTAGCCTTAAGCACAGGCTGGCGAATAACTCATTCAATGAAAGGCGTTGTTAGGCTGCCAAAAAACTACAGTCTCCTGAAATCACAACATACATTTTTTCATCCAATCTTCATGATACTTTCAAGTAATGATCAGTACACCAATCCCACTTGGATGCCCAAGTTTCGTTCTCCCACGTTGAAGCATCCGTTTGCAGTAACAGTTTGAATTTTTAGGTTTCACTCTTTTTTCTCCTATATTGACAGATGCAGTTCGAACTCTAAATCAAACACGGTTTGTGCTTGCTTCTTGAAACTTGACACAATACAGTAGTTCTACGTTCTATCTCTAAGGTTTGTTTCCTCTTGATGTAGCCTTAAGCACAGGCTGGCGAATAACTCATTCAATGAAAGGCGTTGTTAGGCTGCCAAAAACTACAGTCTCCTGAAATCACAACATATATTTTTTTTCCGACCTTCCTGATACTTTCAAATAATGAGCAGTACTCCAATCAAACTTGGATGTCCAAGTTTCGTTCTCCTACGTTGAAGCATCCGTTTGCAGTAACAGTTTGAATTTTTAGGTTTCACTGCGTTTTCTTCTATATTGACAGATGCAGTTAGAACTCTAAATCAAACACGGTTTGTGCTAGCTTCTTGAAACGTGACACAATACAGTAGTTCTACGTTCTATCTCTAAGGTTTGTTTCCTCTTGATGTAGCCTAATACAGGGACTCGCGAATAACACTTATATTGAAAGGGGTTTCCAAACTTCCAAAAACTAGAGTCTCCTGAAATCTCAACATACATTTTTTCATCCAATCTTCATGATACTTTCAAGTAATGATCAGTACACCAATCCCACTTGGATGCCCAAGTATCGTTCTCCTACGTTGAAGCATCCGTTTGCAGTAACAGTTTGAATTTTTAGGTTTCACTCTGTTTTCTCCTATATTGACAGATGCAGTTCGAACTCTAAATCAAACACGGTTTGTGCTAGCTTCTTGAAACTTGACACAATACAGTAGTTCTACGTTCTATCTCTAAGGTTTGTTTCCTCTTGATGTAGCCTTAAGCACAGGCTGGCGAATAACTCATTCAATGAAAGGCGTTGTTAGGCTGCCAAAAAACTACAGTCTCCTGAAATCACAACATATATTTTTTTTCCGACCTTCCTGATACTTTCAAATAATGAGCAGTACTCCAATCAAACTTGGATGTCCAAGTTTCGTTCTCCTACGTTGAAGCATCCGTTTGCAGTAACAGTTTGAATTTTTAGGTTTCACTGCGTTTTCTTCTATATTGACAGATGCAGTTAGAACTCTAAATCAAACACGGTTTGTGCTAGCTTCTTGAAACGTGACACAATACAGTAGTTCTACGTTCTATCTCTAAGGTTTGTTTCCTCTTGATGTAGCCTAACACAGGGACTCGCGAAAAACACTTATATTGAAAGGGGTTGCCAAACTTCCAAAAACTAGAGTCTCCTGAAATCTCAACATACATATTTTCATCCAATCTTCATGATACTTTCAAGTAATGATCAGTACACCAATCCCACTTGGATGCCCAAGTATCGTTCTCCTACGTTGAAGCATCCGTTTGCAGTAACAGTTTGAATTTTTGGTTTCACTCTGTTTTCTCCTATATTGACAGATGCAGTTCGAACTCTAAATCAAACACGGTTTGTGCTAGCTTCTTGAAACTTGACACAATACAGTAGTTCTACGTTCTATCTCTAAGGTTTGTTTCCTCTTGATGTAGCCTTAAGCACAGGCTGGCGAATAACTCATTCAATGATAGGCGTTGTTAGGCTGCCAAAAAACTACAGTCTCCTGAAATCACAACATATATTTTTTTTCCGACCTTCCTGATACTTTCAAATAATGAGCAGTACTCCAATCAAACTTGGATGTCCAAGTTTCGTTCTCCTACGTTGAAGCATCCGTTTGCAGTAACAGTTTGAATTTTTAGGTTTCACTCTGTTTTCTCCTATATTGACAGATGCAGTTCGAACTCTAAATCAAACACGGTTTGTGCTAGCTTCTTGAAACTTGACACAATACAGTAGTTCTACGTTCTATCTCTAAGGTTTGTTTCCTCTTGATGTAGCCTTAAGCACAGGCTGGCGAATAACTCATTCAATGAAAGGCGTTGTTAGGCTGCCAAAAAACTACAGTCTCCTGAAATCACAACATACATTTTTTCATCCAATCTTCATGATACTTTCAAGTAATGATCAGTACACCAATCCCACTTGGATGCCCAAGTTTCGTTCTCCTACGTTGAAGCATCCGTTTGCAGTAACAGTTTGAATTTTTAGGTTTCACTCTGTTTTCTCCTATATTGACAGATGCAGTTCGAACTCTAAATCAAACACGGTTTGTGCTAGCTTCTTGAAACGTGACACAATACAGTAGTTCTACGTTCTATCTCTAAGGTTTGTTTCCTCTTGATGTAGCCTTAAGCACAGGCTGGCGAATAACTCATTCAATGAAAGGCGTTGTTAGGCTGCCAAAAAACTACAGTCTCCTGAAATCACAACATACATTTTTTCATCCAATCTTCATGATACTTTCAAGTAATGATCAGTACACCAATCCCACTTGGATGCCCAAGTTTCGTTCTCCTACGTTGAAGCATCCGTTTGCAGTAACAGTTTGAATTTTTAGGTTTCACTCTGTTTTCTCCTATATTGACAGATGCAGTTCGAACTCTAAATCAAACACGGTTTGTGCTAGCTTCTTGAAACTTGACACAATACAGTAGTTCTACGTTCTATCTCTAAGGTTTGTTTCCTCTTGATGTAGCCTTAAGCACAGGCTGGCGAATAACTCATTCAATGAAAGGCGTTGTTAGGCTGCCAAAAAACTACAGTCTCCTGATATCACAACATATATTTTTTTTCCGACCTTCCTGATACTTTCAAATAATGAGCAGTACTCCAATCAAACTTGGATGTCCAAGTTTCGTTCTCCTACGTTGAAGCATCCGTTTGCAGTAACAGTTTGAATTTTTAGGTTTCACTGCGTTTTCTTCTATATTGACAGATGCAGTTAGAACTCTAAATCAAACACGGTTTGTGCTAGCTTCTTGAAACGTGACACAATACAGTAGTTCTACGTTCTATCTCTAATGTTTGTTTCCTCTTGATGTAGCCTAATACAGGGACTCGCGAATAACACTTATATTGAAAGGGATTGCCAAACTTCCAAAAACTAGAGTCTCCTGAAATCTCAACATACATTTTTTTCATCCAATCTTCATGATACTTTCAAGTAATGATCAGTACAGCAATCCCACTTGGATGCCCAAGAATCGTTCTCCTACGTTGAAGCATCCGTTTGCAGTAACAGTTTGAATTTTTAGGTTTCACTCTGTTTTCTCCTATATTGACAGATGCTGTTCGAACTCTAAATCAAGCACGGTTTGTGCTAGCTTCTTGAAACTTGACACAATACAGTAGTTCTACGTTCTATCTCTAAGGTTTATTTCCTCTTGATGTAGCCTTAAGCACAGGCTGGCGAATAACTCATTCAATGAAAGGCGTTGTTAGGCTGCCAAAAAACTACAGTCTCCTGAAATCACAACATACATTTTTTCATCCAATCTTCATGATACTTTCAAGTAATGATCAGTACACCAATCCCACTTGGATGCCCAAGTTTCGTTCTCCTACGTTGAAGCATCCGTTTGCAGTAACAGTTTGAATTTTTAGGTTTCACTCTGTTTTCTCCTATATTGACAGATGCAGTTCGAACTCTAAATCAAACACGGTTTGTGCTAGCTTCTTGAAACGTGACACAATACAGTAGTTCTACGTTCTATCTCTAAGATTTGTTTCCTCTTGATGTAGCCTTAAGCACAGGCTGGCGAATAACTCATTCAATGAAAGGCGTTGTTAGGCTGCCACAAAACTACAGTCTCCTGAAATCACAACATACATTTTTTCATCCAATCTTCATTATACTTTCAAGTAATGATCAGTACACCAATCCCACTTGGATGCCCAAGTTTCGTTCTCCTACGTTGAAGCATCCGTTTGCAGTAACAGTTTGAATTTTTAGGTTTCACTCTGTTTTCTCCTATATTGACAGATGCAGTTCGAATTCTAAATCAAACACGGTTTGTGCTAGCTTCTTGAAACGTGACACAATACAGTAGTTCTACGTTCTATCTCTAAGGTTTGTTTCCTCTTGATGTAGCCTTAAGCACAGGCTGGCGAATAACTCATTCAATGAAAGGCGTTGTTAGGCTGCCAAAAAACTACAGTCTCCTGAAATCACAACATATATTTTTTTCCGACCTTCCTGATACTTTCAAATAATGAGCAGTACTCCAATCAAACTTGGATGTCCAAGTTTCGTTCTCCTACGTTGAAGCATCCGTTTGCAGTAACAGTTTGAATTTTTAGGTTTCACTCTGTTTTCTTCTATATTGACAGATGCAGTTAGAACTCCAAATCAAACACGGTCTGTGCTAGCTTCTTGAAACGTGACACAATACAGTAGTTCTACGTTCTATCTCTAAGGTTTGTTTCCTCTTGATGTAGCCTAATACAGGGACTCGCGAATAACACTTATATTGAAAGGGGTTGCCAAACTTCCAAAAACTAGAGTCTCCTGAAATCTCAACATACATTTTTTCATCCAATCTTCATGATACTTTCAAGTAATGATCAGTACACCAATCCCACTTGGATGCCCAAGTTTCGTTCTCCTACGTTGAAGCATCCGTTTGCAGTAACAGTTTGAATTTTTAGGTTTCACTCTGTTTTCTCCTATATTGACAGATGCAGTTCGAACTCTAAATCAAACACGGTTTGTGCTAGCTTCTTGAAACTTGACACAATACAGTAGTTCTACGTTCTATCTCTAAGGTTTGTTTCCTCTTGATGTAGCCTTAAGCACAGGCTGGCGAATAACTCATTCAATGAAAGGCGTTGTTAGGCTGCCAAAAAACTACAGTCTCCTGAAATCACAACATACATTTTTTCATCCAATCTTCATGATACTTTCAAGTTATGATCAGTACACCAATCCCACTTGGATGCCCAAGTTTTGTTCTCCTACGTTGAAGCATCCGTTTGCAGTAACAGTTTGAATTTTTAGGTTTCACTGCGTTTTCTTCTATATTGACAGATGCAGTTAGAACTCTAAATCAAACACGGTTTGTGCTAGCTTCTTGAAACGTGACACAATACAGTAGTTCTACGTTCTATCTCTAAGGTTTGTTTCCTCTTGATGTAGCCTTAAGCACAGGCTGGCGAATAACTCATTCAATGAAAGGCGTTGTTAGGCTGCCAAAAAACTACAGTCTCCTGAAATCACAACATATATTTTTTTTCCGACCTTCCTGATACTTTCAAATAAATAGCAGTACTCCAATCAAACTTGGATGTCCAAGTTTCGTTCTCCTACGTTGAAGCATCCGTTTGCAGTAACAGTTTGAATTTTTAGGTTTCACTCTGTTTTCTCCTATATTGACAGATGCAGTTCGAACTCTAAATCAAACACGGTTTGTGCTAGCTTCTTGAAACTTGACACAATACAGTAGTTCTACGTTCTATCTCTAAGGTTTGTTTCCTCTTGATGTAGCCTTAAGCACAGGCTGGCGAATAACTCATTCAATGAAAGGCGTTGTTAGGCTGCCAAAACCTACAGTCTCCTGAAATCACAACATATATTTTTTTTCCGACCTTCCTGATACTTTCAAATAATGAGCAGTACTCCAATCAAACTTGGATGTCCAAAATTCGTTCTCATACGTTGAAGCATCCGTTTGCAGTAACAGTTTGAATTTTTAGGTTTCACTGCGTTTTCTTCTATATTGACAGATGCAGTTAGAACTCTAAATCAAACACGGTTTGTGCTAGCTTCTTGAAACGTGACACAATACAGTAGTTCTACGTTCTATCTCTAAGGTTTGTTTCCTCTTGATGTAGCCTAATACAGGGACTCGCGAATAACACTTATATTGAAAGGGGTTGCCAAACTTCCAAAAACTAGAGTCTCCTGAAATCTCAACATACATATTTTCATCCAATCTTCATGATACTTTCAAGTAATGATCAGTACACCAATCCCACTTGGATGCCCAAGTATCGTTCTCCTATGTTGAAGCATCCGTTTGCAGTAACAGTTTGAATTTTTAGGTTTCACTCTGTTTTCTGCTATATTGACAGATGCAGTTCGAACTCTAAATCAAACACGGTTTGTGCTAGCTTCTTGAAACTTGACACAATACAGTAGTTCTACGTTCCTTCTCTAAGGTTTGTTTCCTCTTGATGTAGCCTTAAGCACATGCTGGCGAATATCTCATTCAATGAATGGCATTGTTAGGCTGCCAAAAAACTACAGTCTCCTGAAATCACAACATACATTTTTTCATCCAATCTTCATGATACTTTCAAGTAATGATCAGTACACCAATCCCACTTGGATGCCCAAGTTTCGTTCTCCTACGATGAAGCATCCGTTTGCAGTAACAGTTTGAATTTTTAGGTTTCACTCTGTTTTCTCCTATATTGACAGATGCAGTTCGATCTCTAAATCAAACACGGTTTGTGCTAGCTTCTTGAAACTTGACACAATACAGTAGTTCTACGTTCTATCTCTAAGGTTTGTTTCCTCTTGATGTAGCCTTAAGCACAAGCTGACGAATAACTCATTCAATGAAAGGCGTTGTTAGGCTGCCAAAAAACTACAGTCTCCTGAAATCACAACATACATTTTTTCATCCAATCTTCATGATACTTTCAAGTAATGATCAGTACACCAATCCCACTTGGATGCCCAAGTTTCGTTCTCCTACGTTGAAGCATCCGTTTGCAGTAACAGTTTGAATTTTTAGGTTTCACTATGTTTTCTCCTATATTGACAGATGCAGTTCGAACTCTAAATCAAACACGGTTTGTGCTAGCTTCTTGAAACTTGACACAATACAGTAGTTCTACGTTCTATCTCTAAGGTTTGTTTCCTCTTGATGTAGCCTTAAGCACAGGCTGGCGAATAACTCATTCAATGAAAGGTGTTGTTAGGCTGCCAAAAAACTACAGTCTCCTGAAATCACAACATATATTTTTTTTCCGACCTTCCTGATACTTTCAAATAATGAGCAGTACTCCAATCAAACTTGGATGTCCAAGTTTCGTTCTCCTACGTTGAAGCATCCGTTTGCAGTAACAGTTTGAATTTTTAGGTTTCACTGCGTTTTCTTCTATATTGACAGATGCAGTTAGAACTCTAAATCAAACACGGTTTGTGCTAGCTTCTTGAAACGTGACACAATACAGTAGTTCTACGTTCTGTCTCTAAGGTTTGTTTCCTCTTGATGTAGCCTAATACAGGGACTCGCGAATAACACTTATATTGAAAGGGATTGCCAAACTTCCAAAAACTAGAGTCTCCTGAAATCTCAACATACATTTTTTTCATCCAATCTTCATGATACTTTCAAGTAATGATCAGTACACCAATCGAACTTGGATGCCCAAGTATCGTTCTCCTACGTTGAAGCATCCGTTTGCAGTAACAGTTTGAATTTTTAGGTTTCACTCTGTTTTCTCCTATATTGACAGATGCAGTTCGAACTCTAAATCAAACACGGTTTGTGCTAGCTTCTTGAAACTTGACACAATACAGTAGTTCTATGTTCTATCTCTAAGGTTTGTTTCCTCTTGATGTAGCCTTAAGCACAGGCTGGCGAATAACTCATTCAATGAAAGGCGTTATTAGGCTGCCAAAAAACTACAGTCTCCTGAAATCACAACATATATTTTTGTTCCGACCTTCCTGATACTTTCAAATAAATAGCAGTACTCCAATCAAACTTGGATGTCCAAGTTTCGTTCTCCTACGTTGAAGCATCCGTTTGCAGTAACAGTTTGAATTTTTAGGTTTCACTCTGTTTTCTCCTATATTGACAGATGCAGTTCGAACTCTAAATCAAACACGGTTTGTGCTAGCTTCTTGAAACTTGACACAATACAGTAGTTCTACGTTCTATCTCTAAGGTTTGTTTCCTCTTGATGTAGCCTTAAGCACAGGCTGGCGAATAACTCATTCAATGAAAGGCGTTGTTAGGCTGCCAAAACCTACAGTCTCCTGAAATCACAACATATATTTTTTTTCCGACCTTCCTGATACTTTCAAATAATGAGCAGTACTCCAATCAAACTTGGATGTCCAAAATTCGTTCTCCTACGTTGAAGCATCCGTTTGCAGTAACAGTTTGAATTTTTAGGTTTCACTGCGTTTTCTTCTATATTGACAGATGCAGTTAGAACTCTAAATCAAACACGGTTTGTGCTAGCTTCTTGAAACGTGACACAATACAGTAGTTCTACGTTCTATCTCTAAGGTTTGTTTCCTCTTGATGTAGCCTAATACAGGGACTCGCGAATAACACTTATATTGAAAGGGGTTGCCAAACTTCCAAAAACTAGAGTCTCCTGAAATCTCAACATACATATTTTCATCCAATCTTCATGATACTTTCAAGTAATGATCAGTACACCAATCCCACTTGGATGCCCAAGTATCGTTCTCCTATGTTGAAGCATCCGTTTGCAGTAACAGTTTGAATTTTTAGGTTTCACTCTGTTTTCTGCTATATTGACAGATGCAGTTCGAACTCTAAATCAAACACGGTTTGTGCTAGCTTCTTGAAACTTGACACAATACAGTAGTTCTACGTTCCTTCTCTAAGGTTTGTTTCCTCTTGATGTAGCCTTAAGCACAGGCTGGCGAATATCTCATTCAATGAATGGCATTGTTAGGCTGCCAAAAAACTACAGTCTCCTGAAATCACAACATACATTTTTTCATCCAATCTTCATGATACTTTCAAGTAATGATCAGTACACCAATCCCACTTGGATGCCCAAGTTTCGTTCTCCTACGATGAAGCATCCGTTTGCAGTAACAGTTTGAATTTTTAGGTTTCACTCTGTTTTCTCCTATATTGACAGATGCAGTTCGATCTCTAAATCAAACACGGTTTGTGCTAGCTTCTTGAAACTTGACACAATACAGTAGTTCTACGTTCTATCTCTAAGGTTTGTTTCCTCTTGATGTAGCCTTAAGCACAAGCTGACGAATAACTCATTCAATGAAAGGCGTTGTTAGGCTGCCAAAAAACTACAGTCTCCTGAAATCACAACATACATTTTTTCATCCAATCTTCATGATACTTTCAAGTAATGATCAGTACACCAATCCCACTTGGATGCCCAAGTTTCGTTCTCCTACGTTGAAGCATCCGTTTGCAGTAACAGTTTGAATTTTTAGGTTTCACTCTGTTTTCTCCTATATTGACAGATGCAGTTCGAACTCTAAATCAAACACGGTTTGTGCTAGCTTCTTGAAACTTGACACAATACAGTAGTTCTACGTTCTATCTCTAAAGTTTGTTTCCTCTTGATGTAGCCTTAAGCACAGGCTGGCGAATAACTCATTCAATGAAATTCGTTGTTAGGCTGCCAAAAAACTACAGTCTCCTGAAATCACAACATATATTTTTTTTCCGACCTTCCTGATACTTTCAAATAATGAGCAGTACTCCAATCAAACTTGGATGTCCAAGTTTCGTTCTCCTACGTTGAAGCATCCGTTTGCAGTAACAGTTTGAATTTTTAGGTTTCACTGCGTTTTCTTCTATATTGACAGATGCAGTTAGAACTCTAAATCAAACACGGTTTGTGCTAGCTTCTTGAAACGTGACACAATACAGTAGTTCTACGTTCTGTCTCTAAGGTTTGTTTCCTCTTGATGTAGCCTAATACAGGGACTCGCGAATAACACTTATATTGAAAGGGATTGCCAAACTTCCAAAAACTAGAGTCTCCTGAAATCTCAACATACATTTTTTTCATCCAATCTTCATGATACTTTCAAGTAATGATCAGTACACCAATCCCACTTGGATGCCCAAGTATCGTTCTCCTACGTTGAAGCATCCGTTTGCAGTAACAGTTTGAATTTTTAGGTTTCACTCTGTTTTCTCCTATATTGACAGATGCAGTTCGAACTCTAAATCAAACACGGTTTGTGCTAGCTTCTTGAAACTTGACACAATACAGTAGTTCTACGTTCTATCTCTAAGGTTTGTTTCCTCTTGATGTAGCCTTAAGCACAGGCTGGCGAATAACTCATTCAATGAAAGGTGTTGTTAGGCTGCCAAAAAACGACAGTCTCCTGAAATCACAACATATATTTTTTTTCCGACCTTCCTGATACTTTCAAATAATGAGCAGTACTCCAATCAAACTTGGATGTCCAAGTTTCGTTCTCCTACGTTGAAGCATCCGTTTGCAGTAACAGTTTGAATTTTTAGGTTTCACTGCGTTTTCTTCTATATTGACAGATGCAGTTAGAACTCTAAATCAAACACGGTTTGTGCTAGCTTCTTGAAACGTGACACAATACAGTAGTTCTACGTTCTGTCTCTCAGGTTTGTTTCCTCTTGATGTAGCCTAATACAGGGACTCGCGAATAACACTTATATTGAAAGGGATTGCCAAACTTCCAAAAACTAGAGTCTCCTGAAATCTCAACATACATTTTTTTCATCCAATCTTCATGATACTTTCAAGTAATGATCAGTACACCAATCCCACTTGGATGCCCAAGTATCGTTCTCCTACGTTGAAGCATCCGTTTGCAGTAACAGTTTGAATTTTTAGGTTTCACTCTGTTTTCTCCTATATTGACAGATGCAGTTCGAACTCTAAATCAAACACGGTTTGTGCTAGCTTCTTGAAACTTGACACAATACAGTAGTTCTATGTTCTATCTCTAAGGTTTGTTTCCTCTTGATGTAGCCTTAAGCACAGGCTGGCGAATAACTCATTCAATAAAAGGCGTTGTTAGGCTGCCAAAAAACTACAGTCTCCTGAAATCACAACATATATTTTTTTTCCGACCTTCCTGATACTTTCAAATAAATAGCAGTACTCCAATCAAACTTGGATGTCCAAGTTTCGTTCTCCTACGTTGAATCATCCGTTTGCAGTAACAGTTTGAATTTTTAGGTTTCACTCTGTTTTCTCCTATATTGACAGATGCAGTTCGAACTCTAAATCAAACACGGTTTGTGCTAGCTTCTTGAAACTTGACACAATACAGTAGTTCTACGTTCTATCTCTAAGGTTTGTTTCCTCTTGATGTAGCCTTAAGCACAGGCTGGCGAATAACTCATTCAATGAAAGGCGTTGTTAGGCTGCCAAAACCTACAGTCTCCTGAAATCACAACATATATTTTTTTTCCGACCTTCCTGATACTTTCAAATAATGAGCAGTACTCCAATCAAACTTGGATGTCCAAGTTTCGTTCTCCTACGTTGAAGCATCCGTTTGCAGTAACAGTTTGAATTTTTAGGTTTCACTGCGTTTTCTTCTATATTGACAGATGCAGTTAGAACTCTAAATCAAACACGGTTTGTGCTAGCTTCTTGAAACGTGACACAATACAGTAGTTCTACGTTCTATCTCTAAGGTTTGTTTCCTCTTGATGTAGCCTAATACAGGGACTCGCGAATAACACTTATATTGAAAGGGGTTGCCAAACTTCCAAAAACTAGAGTCTCCTGAAATCTCAACATACATATTTTCATCCAATCTTCATGATACTTTCAAGTAATGATCAGTACACCAATCCCACTTGGATGCCCAAGTATCGTTCTCCTATGTTGAAGCATCCGTTTGCAGTAACAGTTTGAATTTTTAGGTTTCACTCTGTTTTCTCCTATATTGACAGATGCAGTTCGAACTCTAAATCAAACACGGTTTGTGCTAGCTTCTTGAAACTTGACACAATACAGTAGTTCTACGTTCCTTCTCTAAGGTTTGTTTCCTCTTGATGTAGCCTTAAGCACAGGCTGGCGAATATCTCATTCAATGAAAGGCGTTGTTAGGCTGCAAAAAAACTACAGTCTCCTGAAATCACAACATACATTTTTTCATCCAATCTTCATGATACTTTCAAGTAATGATCAGTACACCAATCCCACTTGGATGCCCAAGTTTCGTTCTCCTACGTTGAAGCATCCGTTTGCAGTAACAGTTTGAATTTTTAGGTTTCACTCTGTTTTCTCCTATATTGACAGATGCAGTTCGAACTCTAAATCAAACACGGTTTGTGCTAGCTTCTTGAAACTTGACACAATACAGTAGTTCTACGTTCTATGTCTAAGGTTTGTTTCCTCTTGATGTAGCCTTAAGCACAGGCTGGCGAATAACTCATTCAATGAAAGGCGTTGTTAGGCTGCCAAAAAACTACAGTCTCCTGAAATCACAACATACATTTTTTCATCCAATCTTCATGATACTTTCAAGTAATGATCAGTACACCAATCCCACTTGGATGCCCAAGTTTCGTTCTCCTACGTTGAAGCATCCGTTTGCAGTAACAGTTTGAATTTTTAGGTTTCACTCTGTTTTCTCCTATATTGACAGATGCAGTTCGAACTCTAAATCAAACACGGTTTGTGCTAGCTTCTTGAAACTTGACACAATACAGTAGTTCTACGTTCTATCTCTAAAGTTTGTTTCCTCTTGATGTAGCCTTAAGCACAGGCTGGCGAATAACTCATTCAATGAAAGGCGTTGTTAGGCTGCCAAAAAACTACAGTCTCCTGAAATCACAACATATATTTTTTTTCCGACCTTCCTGATACTTTCAAATAATGAGCAGTACTCCAATCAAACTTGGATGTCCAAGTTTCGTTCTCCTACGTTGAAGCATCCGTTTGCAGTAACAGTTTGAATTTTTAGGTTTCACTGCGTTTTCTTCTATATTGACAGATGCAGTTAGAACTCTAAATCAAACACGGTTTGTGCTAGCTTCTTGAAACGTGACACAATACAGTAGTTCTACGTTCTGTCTCTAAGGTTTGTTTCCTCTTGATGTAGCCTAATACAGGGACTCGCGAATAACACTTATATTGAAAGGGATTGCCAAACTTCCAAAAACTAGAGTCTCCTGAAATCTCAACATACATTTTTTTCATCCAATCTTCATGATACTTTCAAGTAATGATCAGTGCACCAATCCCACTTGGATGCCCAAGTATCGTTCTCCTACGTTGAAGCATCCGTTTGCAGTAACAGTTTGAATTTTTAGGTTTCACTCTGTTTTCTCCTATATTGACAGATGCAGTTCGAACTCTAAATCAAACACGGTTTGTGCTAGCTTCTTGAAACTTGACACAATACAGTAGTTCTACGTTCTATCTCTAAGGTTTGTTTCCTCTTGATGTAGCCTTAAGCACAGGCTGGCGAATAACTCATTCAATGAAAGGTGTTGTTAGGCTGCCAAAAAACTACAGTCTCCTGAAATCACAACATATATTTTTTTTCCGACCTTCCTGATACTTTCAAATAATGAGCAGTACTCCAATCAAACTTGGATGTCCAAGTTTCGTTCTCCTACGTTGAAGCATCCGTTTGCAGTAACAGTTTGAATTTTTAGGTTTCACTGCATTTTCTTCTATATTGACAGATGCAGTTAGAACTCTAAATCAAACACGGTTTGTGCTAGCTTCTTGAAACGTGACACAATACAGTAGTTCTACGTTCTGTCTCTCAGGTTTGTTTCCTCTTGATGTAGCCTAATACAGGGACTCGCGAATAACACTTATATTGAAAGGGATTGCCAAACTTCCAAAAACTAGAGTCTCCTGAAATCTCAACATACATTTTTTTCATCCAATCTTCATGATACTTTCAAGTAATGATCAGTACACCAATCCCACTTGGATGCCCAAGTATCGTTCTCCTACGTTGAAGCATCCGTTTGCAGTAACAGTTTGAATTTTTAGGTTTCACTCTGTTTTCTCCTATATTGACAGATGCAGTTCGAACTCTAAATCAAACACGGTTTGTGCTAGCTTCTTGAAACTTGACACAATACAGTAGTTCTACGTTCTATCTCTAAGGTTTGTTTCCTCTTGATGTAGCCTTAAGCACAGGCTGGCGAATAACTCATTCAATGAAAGGCGTTGTTAGGCTGCCAAAAAACTACAGTCTCCTGAAATCACAACATACATTTTTTCATCCAATCTTCATGATACTTTCAAGTAATGATCAGTACACCAATCCCACTTGGATGCCCAAGTTTCGTTCTCCTACGTTGAAGCATCCGTTTGCAGTAACAGTTTGAATTTTTAGGTTTCACTCTGTTTTCTCCTATATTGACAGATGCAGTTCGAACTCTAAATCAAACACGGTTTGTGCTAGCTTCTTGAAACTTGACACAATACAGTAGTTCTACGTTCTATCTCTAAGGTTTGTTTCCTCTTGATGTAGCCTTAAGCACAGGCTGGCGAATAACTCATTCAATGAAAGGCGTTGTTAGGCTGCCAAAAAACTACAGTCTCCTGAGATCACAACATATACTTTTTTTCCGACCTTTCTGATACTTTCAAATAATGAGCAGTACTCCAATCAAACTTGGATGTCCAAGTTTCGTTCTCCTACGTTGAAGCATCCGTTTGCAGTAACAGTTTGAATTTTTAGGTTTCACTGCGTTTTCTTCTATATTGACAGATGCAGTTAGAACTCTAAATCAAACACGGTTTCTGCTAGCTTTTTGAAACGTGACACAATACAGTAGTTCTACGTTCTATCTCTAAGGTTTGTTTCCTCTTGATGTAGCCTAATACAGGGACTCGCGAATAACACTTATATTGAAAGGGATTGCCAAACTTCCAAAAACTAGAGTCTCCTGAAATCTCAACATACATTTTTTTCATCCAATCTTCATGATACTTTCAAGTAATGATCAGTACACCAATCCCACTTGGATGCCCAAATATCGTTCTCCTACGTTGAAGCATCCGTTTGCAGTAACAGTTTGAATTTTTAGGTTTCACTCTGTTTTCTCCTATATTGACAGATGCAGTTCGAACTCTAAATCAAACACGGTTTGTGCTAGCTTCTTGAAACTTGACACAATACAGTAGTTCTACGTTCTATCTCTAAGGTTTGTTTCCTCTTGATGTAGCCTTAAGCACAGGCTGGCGAATAACTCATTCAATGAAAGGCGTGTTAGGCTGCCAAAAAACTACAGTCTCCTGAAATCACAACATATATTTTTTTTCCGACCTTCCTGATACTTTCAAATAATGAGCAGTACTTTAATCAAACTTGGATGTCCAAGTTTCGTTCTCCTACGTTGAAGCATCCGTTTGCAGTAACAGTTTGAATTTTTAGGTTTCACTCTGTTTTCTCCTATATTGACAGATGCAGTTCGAACTCTAAATCAAACACGGTTTGTGCTAGCTTCTTGAAACTTGACACAATACAGTAGTTCTACGTTCTATCTCTAAGGTTTGTTTCCTCTTGATGTAGCCTTAAGCACAGGCTGGCGAATAACTCATTCAATGAAAGGCGTTGTTAGGCTGCCAAAAAACTACAGTCTCCTGAAATCACAACATATATTTTTTTTCCGACCTTCCTGATACTTTCAAATAATGAGCAGTACTCCAATCAAACTTGGATGTCCAAGTTTCGTTCTCCTACGTTGAAGCATCCGTTTGCAGTAACAGTTTGAATTTTTAGGTTTCACTGCGTTTTCTTCTATATTGACAGATGCAGTTCGAACTCTAAATCAAACACGGTTTGTGCTAGCTTCTTGAAACGTGACACAATACAGTAGTTCTACGTTCTATCTCTAAGGTTTGTTTCCTCTTGATGTAGCCTAATACAGGGACTCGCGAATAACACTTATATTGAAAGGGGTTGCCAAACTTCCAAAAACTAGAGTCTCCTGAAATCTCAACATACATATTTTCATCCAATCTTCATGATACTTTCAAGTAATGATCAGTACACCAATCCCACTTGGATGCCCAAGTATCGTTCTCCTACGTTGAAGCATCCGTTTGCAGTAACAGTTTGAATTTTTAGGTTTCACTCTGTTTTCTCCTATATTGACAGATGCAGTTCGAACTCTAAATCAAACACGGTTTGTGCTAGCTTCTTGAAACTTGACACAATACAGTAGTTCTACGTTCTATCTCTAAGGTTTGTTTCCTCTTGATGTAGCCTTAAGCACAGGCTGGCGAATAACTCATTCAATGAAAGGCGTTGTTAGGCTGCCAAAAAACTACAGTCTCCTGAAATCACAACATATATTTTTTTTCCGACCTTCCTGATACTTTCAAATAATGAGCAGTACTCCAATCAAACTTGGATGTCCAAGTTTCGTTCTCCTACATTGAAGCATCCGTTTTCAGTAACAGTTTGAATTTTTAGGTTTCACTGCGTTTTCTTCTATATTGACAGATGCAGTTCGAACTGTAAATCAAACACGGTTTGTGCTAGCTTCTTGAAACTTGACACAATCCAGTAGTTCTACGTTCTATCTCTAAGGTTTGTTTCCTCTTGATGTAGCCTAATACAGGGACTCGCGAATAACACTTATATTGAAAGGGATTGCCAAACTTCCAAAAACTAGAGTCTCCTGAAATCTCAACATACATTTTTTTCATCCAATCTTCATGATACTTTCAAGTAATGATCAGTACACCAATCCCACTTGGATGCCCAAGTATCGTTCTCCTACGTTGAAGCATCCGTTTGCAGTAACAGTTTGAATTTTTAGGTTTCACTCTGTTTTCTCCTATATTGACAGATGCAGTTCGAACTCTAAATCAAACACGGTTTGTGCTAGCTTCTTGAAACTTGACACAATACAGTAGTTCTACGTTCTATCTCTAAGGTTTGTTTCCTCTTGATGTAGCCTTAAGCACAGGCTGGCGAATAACTCATTCAATGAAAGGCGTTGTTAGGCTGCCAAAAAACTACAGTCTCCTGAAATCACAACATACATTTTTTCATCCAATCTTCATGATACTTTCAAGTAATGATCAGTACACCAATCCCACTTGGATGCCCAAGTTTCGTTCTCCTACGTTGAAGCATCCGTTTGCAGTAAAAGTTTGAATTTTTAGGTTTCACTCTGTTTTCTCCTATATTGACAGATGCAGTTCGAACTCTAAATCAAACACGGTTTGTGCTAGCTTCTTGAAACTTGACACAATACAGTAGTTCTACGTTCTATCTCTAAGGTTTGTTTCCTCTTGATGTAGCCTTAAGCACAGGCTGGCGAATAACTCATACAATGAAAGGCGTTGTTAGGCTGCCAAAAAACTACAGTCTCCTGAAATCACAACATACATTTTTTCATCCAATCTTCATGATACTTTCAAGTAATGATCAGTACACCAATCCCACTTGGATGCCCAAGTTTCGTTCTCCTACGTTGAAGCATCCGTTTGCAGTAACAGTTTGAATTTTTAGGTTTCACTCTGTTTTCTCCTATATTGACAGATGCAGTTCGAACTCTAAATCAAACACGGTTTGTGCTAGCTTCTTGAAACTTGACACAATACAGTAGTTCTACGTTCTATCTCTAAGGTTTGTTTCCTCTTGATGTAGCCTTAAGCACAGGCTGGCGAATAACTCATTCAATGAAAGGCGTTGTTAGGCTGCCAAAAAACTACAGTCTCCTGAAATCACAACATATATTTTTTTTCCGACCTTCCTGATACTTTCAAATAATGAGCAGTACTCCAATCAAACTTGGATGTCCAAGTTTCGTTCTCCTACGTTGAAGCATCCGTTTGCAGTAACAGTTTGAATTTTTAGGTTTCACTGCGTTTTCTTCTATATTGACAGATGCAGTTAGAACTCTAAATCAAACACGGTTTGTGCTAGCTTCTTGAAACGTGACACAATACAGTAGTTCTACGTTCTATCTCTAAGGTTTGTTTCCTCTTGATGTAGCCTAATACAGGGACTCGCGAATAACACTTATATTGAAAGGGATTGCCAAACTTCCAAAAACTAGAGTCTCCTGAAATCTCAACATACATTTTTTTCATCCAATCTTCATGATACTTTCAAGTAATGATCAGTACACCAATCCCACTTGGATGCCCAAGTATGGTTCTCCTACGTTGAAGCATCCGTTTGCAGTAACAGTTTGAATTTTTAGGTTTCACTCTGTTTTCTCCTATATTGACAGATGCAGTTCGAACTCTAAATCAAACACGGTTTGTGCTAGCTTCTTGAAACTTGACACAATACAGTAGTTCTACGTTCTATCTCTAAGGTTTGTTTCCTCTTGATGTAGCCTTAAGCACAGGCTGGCGAATAACTCATTCAATAAAAGGCGTTGTTAGGCTGCCAAAAAACTACAGTCTCCTGAAATCACAACATATATTTTTTTTCCGACCTTCCTGATACTTTCAAATAATGAGCAGTACTCCAATCAAACTTGGATGTCCAAGTTTCGTTCTCCTACGTTGAAGCATCCGTTTGCAGTAACAGTTTGAATTTTTAGGTTTCACTGCGTTTTCTTCTATATTGACAGATGCAGTTAGAACTCTAAATCAAACACGGTTTGTGCTAGCTTCTTGAAACGTGACACAATACAGTAGTTCTACGTTCTATCTCTAAGGTTTGTTTCCTCTTGATGTAGCCTAATACAGGGACTCGCGAATAACACTTATATTGAAAGGGATTGCCAAACTTCCAAAAACTAGAGTCTCCTGAAATCTCAACATACATTTTTTTCATCCAATCTTCATGATACTTTCAAGTAATGATCAGTACACCAATCCCACTTGGATGCCCAAGTTTCGTTCTCCTACGTTGAAGCATCCGTTTGCAGTAACAGTTTGAATTTTTAGGTTTCACTCTGTTTTCTCCTATATTGACAGATGCAGTTCGAACTCTAAATCAAACACGGTTTGTGCTAGCTTCTTGAAACTTGACACAATACAGTAGTTCTACGTTCTATCTCTAAGGTTTGTTTCCTCTTGATGTAGCCTTAAGCACAGGCTGGCGAATAACTCATTCAATGAAAGGCGTTGTTAGGCTGCCAAAAAACTACAGTCTCCTGAAATCACAACATACATTTTTTCATCCAATCTTCATGATACTTTCAAGTAATGATCAGTACACCAATCCCACTTGGATGCCCAAGTTTCGTTCTCCTACGTTGAAGCATCCGTTTGCAGTAACAGTTTGAATTTTTAGGTTTCACTCTGTTTTCTCCTATATTGACAGATGCAGTTCGAACTCTAAATCAAACACGGTTTGTGCTAGCTTCTTGAAACTTGACACAATACAGTAGTTCTACGTTCTATCTCTAAGGTTTGTTTCCTCTTGATGTAGCCTTAAGCACAGGCTGGCGAATAACTCATTCAATGAAAGGCGTTGTTAGGCTGCCAAAAAACTACAGTCTCCTGAAATCACAACATACATTTTTTTTCCGACCATCCTGATACTTTCAAATAATGAGCAGTACTCCAATCAAACTTGGATGTCCAAGTTTCGTTCTCCTACGTTGAAGCATCCGTTTGCAATAACAGTTTGAATTTTTAGGTTTCACTCTGTTTTCTCCTATATTGACAGATGCAGTTCGAACTCTAAATCAAACACGGTTTGTGCTAGCTTCTTGAAACTTGACACAATACAGTAGTTCTACGTTCTATCTCTAAGGTTTGTTTCCTCTTGATGTAGCCTTAAGCACAGGCTGGCGAATAACTCATTCAATGAAAGGCGTTGTTAGGCTGCCAAAAAACTACAGTCTCCTGAAATCACAACATACATTTTTTCATCCAATCTTCATGATACTTTCAAGTAATGATCAGTACACCAATCCCACTTGGATGCCCAAGTTTCGTTCTCCTACGTTGAAGCATCCGTTTGCAGTAACAGTTTGAATTTTTAGGTTTCACTCTGTTTTCTCCTATATTGACAGATGCAGTTCGAACTCTAAATCAAACACGGTTTGTGCTAGCTTCTTGAAACTTGACACAATACAGTAGTTCTACGTTCTATCTCTAAGGTTTGTTTCCTCTTGATGTAGCCTTAAGCACAGGCTGGCGAATAACTCATTCAATGAAAGGCGTTGTTAGGCTGCCAAAACCTACAGTCTCCTGAAATCACAACATATATTTTTTTTCCGACCTTCCTGATACTTTCAAATAATGAGCAGTACTCCAATCAAACTTGGATGTCCAAAATTCGTTCTCCTACGTTGAAGCATCCGTTTGCAGTAACAGTTTGAATTTTTAGGTTTCACTGCGTTTTCTTCTATATTGACAGATGCAGTTAGAACTCTAAATCAAACACGGTTTGTGCTAGCTTCTTGAAACGTGACACAATACAGTAGTTCTACGTTCTATCTCTAAGGTTTGTTTCCTCTTGATGTAGCCTAATACAGGGACTCGCGAATAACACTTATATTGAAAGGGGTTGCCAAACTTCCAAAAACTAGAGTCTCCTGAAATCTCAACATACATATTTTCATCCAATCTTCATGATACTTTCAAGTAATGATCAGTACACCAATCCCACTTGGATGCCCAAGTATCGTTCTCCTATGTTGAAGCATCCGTTTGCAGTAACAGTTTGAATTTTTAGGTTTCACTCTGTTTTCTGCTATATTGACAGATGCAGTTCGAACTCTAAATCAAACACGGTTTGTGCTAGCTTCTTGAAACTTGACACAATACAGTAGTTCTACGTTCCTTCTCTAAGGTTTGTTTCCTCTTGATGTAGCCTTAAGCACAGGCTGGCGAATATCTCATTCAATGAATGGCATTGTTAGGCTGCCAAAAAACTACAGTCTCCTGAAATCACAACATACATTTTTTCATCCAATCTTCATGATACTTTCAAGTAATGATCAGTACACCAATCCCACTTGGATGCCCAAGTTTCGTTCTCCTACAATGAAGCATCCGTTTGCAGTAACAGTTTGAATTTTTAGGTTTCACTCTGTTTTCTCCTATATTGACAGATGCAGTTCGATCTCTAAATCAAACACGGTTTGTGCTAGCTTCTTGAAACTTGACACAATACAGTAGTTCTACGTTCTATCTCTAAGGTTTGTTTCCTCTTGATGTAGCCTTAAGCACAAGCTGACGAATAACTCATTCAATGAAAGGCGTTGTTAGGCTGCCAAAAAACTACAGTCTCCTGAAATCACAACATACATTTTTTCATCCAATCTTCATGATACTTTCAAGTAATGATCAGTACACCAATCCCACTTGGATGCCCAAGTTTCGTTCTCCTACGTTGAAGCATCCGTTTGCAGTAACAGTTTGAATTTTTAGGTTTCACTCTGTTTTCTCCTATATTGACAGATGCAGTTCGAACTCTAAATCAAACACGGTTTGTGCTAGCTTCTTGAAACTTGACACAATACAGTAGTTCTACGTTCTATCTCTAAAGTTTGTTTCCTCTTGATGTAGCCTTAAGCACAGGCTGGCGAATAACTCATTCAATGAAAGGCGTTGTTAGGCTGCCAAAAAACTACAGTCTCCTGAAATCACAACATATATTTTTTTCCGACCTTCCTGATACTTTCAAATAATGAGCAGTACTCCAATCAAACTTGGATGTCCAAGTTTCGTTCTCCTACGTTGAAGCATCCGTTTGCAGTAACAGTTTGAATTTTTAGGTTTCACTGCGTTTTCTTCTATATTGACAGATGCAGTTAGAACTCTAAATCAAACACGGTTTGTGCTAGCTTCTTGAAACGTGACACAATACAGTAGTTCTACGTTCTGTCTCTAAGGTTTGTTTCCTCTTGATGTAGCCTAATACAGGGACTCGCGAATAACACTTATATTGAAAGGGATTGCCAAACTTCCAAAAACTAGAGTCTCCTGAAATCTCAACATACATTTTTTTCATCCAATCTTCATGATACCTTCAAGTAATGATCAGTACACCAATCCCACTTGGATGCCCAAGTATCGTTCTCCTACGTTGAAGCATCCGTTTGCAGTAACAGTTTGAATTTTTAGGTTTCACTCTGTTTTCTCCTATATTGACAGATGCAGTTCGAACTCTAAATCAAACACGGTTTGTGCTAGCTTCTTGAAACTTGACACAATACAGTAGTTCTACGTTCTATCTCTAAGGTTTGTTTCCTCTTGATGTAGCCTTAAGCACAGGCTGGCGAATAACTCATTCAATGAAAGGTGTTGTTAGGCTGCCAAAAAACTACAGTCTCCTGAAATCACAACATATATTTTTTTTCCGACCTTCCTGATACTTTCAAATAATGAGCAGTACTCCAATCAAACTTGGATGTCCAAGTTTCGTTCTCCTACATTGAAGCATCCGTTTGCATTAACAGTTTGAATTTTTAGGTTTCACTGCGTTTTCTTCTATATTGACAGATGCAGTTAGAACTCTAAATCAAACACGGTTTGTGCTAGCTTCTTGAAACGTGACACAATACAGTAGTTCTACGTTCTGTCTCTCAGGTTTGTTTCCTCTTGATGTAGCCTAATACAGGGACTCGCGAATAACACTTATATTGAAAGGGATTGCCAAACTTCCAAAAACTAGAGTCTCCTGAAATCTCAACATACATTTTTTTCATCCAATCTTCATGATACTTTCAAGTAATGATCAGTACACCAATCCCACTTGGATGCCCAAGTATCGTTCTCCTACGTTGAAGCATCCGTTTGCAGTAACAGTTTGAATTTTTAGGTTTCACTCTGTTTTCTCCTATATTGACAGATGCAGTTCGAACTCTAAATCAAACACGGTTTGTGCTAGCTTCTTGAAACTTGACACAATACAGTAGTTCTATGTTCTATCTCTAAGGTTTGTTTCCTCTTGATGTAGCCTTAAGCACAGGCTGGCGAATAACTCATTCAATAAAAGGCGTTGTTAGGCTGCCAAAAAACTACAGTCTCCTGAAATCACAACATATATTTTTTTTCCGACCTTCCTGATACTTTCAAATAAATAGCAGTACTCCAATCAAACTTGGATGTCCAAGTTTCGTTCTCCTACGTTGAATCATCCGTTTGCAGTAACAGTTTGAATTTTTAGGTTTCACTCTGTTTTCTCCTATATTGACAGATGCAGTTCGAACTCTAAATCAAACACGGTTTGTGCTAGCTTCTTGAAACTTGACACAATACAGTAGTTCTACGTTCTATCTCTAAGGTTTGTTTCCTCTTGATGTAGCCTTAAGCACAGGCTGGCGAATAACTCATTCAATGAAAGGCGTTGTTAGGCTGCCAAAACCTACAGTCTCCTGAAATCACAACATATATTTTTTTTCCGACCTTCCTGATACTTTCAAATAATGAGCAGTACTCCAATCAAACTTGGATGTCCAAGTTTCGTTCTCCTACGTTGAAGCATCCGTTTGCAGTAACAGTTTGAATTTTTAGGTTTCACTGCGTTTTCTTCTATATTGACAGATGCAGTTAGAACTCTAAATCAAACACGGTTTGTGCTAGCTTCTTGAAACGTGACACAATACAGTAGTTCTACGTTCTATCTCTAAGGTTTGTTTCCTCTTGATGTAGCCTAATACAGGGACTCGCGAATAACACTTATATTGAAAGGGGTTGCCAAACTTCCAAAAACTAGAGTCTCCTGAAATCTCAACATACATATTTTCATCCAATCTTCATGATACTTTCAAGTAATGATCAGTACACCAATCCCACTTGGATGCCCAAGTATCGTTCTCCTATGTTGAAGCATCCGTTTGCAGTAACAGTTTGAATTTTTAGGTTTCACTCTGTTTTCTCCTATATTGACAGATGCAGTTCGAACTCTAAATCAAACACGGTTTGTGCTAGCTTCTTGAAACTTGACACAATACAGTAGTTCTACGTTCCTTCTCTAAGGTTTGTTTCCTCTTGATGTAGCCTTAAGCACAGGCTGGCGAATATCTCATTCAATGAAAGGCGTTGTTAGGCTGCCAAAAAACTACAGTCTCCTGAAATCACAACATACATTTTTTCATCCAATCTTCATGATACTTTCAAGTAATGATCAGTACACCAATCCCACTTGGATGCCCAAGTTTCGTTCTCCTACGTTGAAGCATCCGTTTGCAGTAACAGTTTGAATTTTTAGGTTTCACTCTGTTTTCTCCTATATTGACAGATGCAGTTCGAACTCTAAATCAAACACGGTTTGTGCTAGCTTCTTGAAACTTGACACAATACAGTAGTTCTACGTTCTATGTCTAAGGTTTGTTTCCTCTTGATGTAGCCTTAAGCACAGGCTGGCGAATAACTCATTCAATGAAAGGCGTTGTTAGGCTGCCAAAAAACTACAGTCTCCTGAAATCACAACATACATTTTTTCATCCAATCTTCATGATACTTTCAAGTAATGATCAGTACACCAATCCCACTTGGATGCCCAAGTTTCGTTCTCCTACGTTGAAGCATCCGTTTGCAGTAACAGTTTGAATTTTTAGGTTTCACTCTGTTTTCTCCTATATTGACAGATGCAGTTCGAACTCTAAATCAAACACGGTTTGTGCTAGCTTCTTGAAACTTGACACAATACAGTAGTTCTACGTTCTATCTCTAAAGTTTGTTTCCTCTTGATGTAGCCTTAAGCACAGGCTGGCGAATAACTCATTCAATGAAAGGCGTTGTTAGGCTGCCAAAAAACTACAGTCTCCTGAAATCACAACATATATTTTTTTTCCGACCTTCCTGATACTTTCAAATAATGAGCAGTACTCCAATCAAACTTGGATGTCCAAGTTTCGTTCTCCTACGTTGAAGCATCCGTTTGCAGTAACAGTTTGAATTTTTAGGTTTCACTGCGTTTTCTTCTATATTGACAGATGCAGTTAGAACTCTAAATCAAACACGGTTTGTGCTAGCTTCTTGAAACGTGACACAATACAGTAGTTCTACGTTCTGTCTCTAAGGTTTGTTTCCTCTTGATGTAGCCTAATACAGGGACTCGCGAATAACACTTATATTGAAAGGGATTGCCAAACTTCCAAAAACTAGAGTCTCCTGAAATCTCAACATACATTTTTTTCATCCAATCTTCATGATACTTTCAAGTAATGATCAGTGCACCAATCCCACTTGGATGCCCAAGTATCGTTCTCCTACGTTAAAGCATCCGTTTGCAGTAACAGTTTGAATTTTTAGGTTTCACTCTGTTTTCTCCTATATTGACAGATGCAGTTCGAACTCTAAATCAAACACGGTTTGTGCTAGCTTCTTGAAACTTGACACAATACAGTAGTTCTACGTTCTATCTCTAAGGTTTGTTTCCTCTTGATGTAGCCTTAAGCACAGGCTGGCGAATAACTCATTCAATGAAAGGTGTTGTTAGGCTGCCAAAAAACTACAGTCTCCTGAAATCACAACATATATTTTTTTTTCCGACCTTCCTGATACTTTCAAATAATGAGCAGTACTCCAATCAAACTTGGATGTCCAAGTTTCGTTCTCCTACGTTGAAGCATCCGTTTGCAGTAACAGTTTGAATTTTTAGGTTTCACTGCGTTTTCTTCTATATTGACAGATGCAGTTAGAACTCTAAATCAAACACGGTTTGTGCTAGCTTCTTGAAACGTGACACAATACAGTAGTTCTACGTTCTGTCTCTCAGGTTTGTTTCCTCTTGATGTAGCCTAATACAGGGACTCGCGAATAACACTTATATTGAAAGGGATTGCCAAACTTCCAAAAACTAGAGTCTCCTGAAATCTCAACATACATTTTTTTCATCCAATCTTCATGATACTTTCAAGTAATGATCAGTACACCAATCGAACTTGGATGCCCAAGTATCGTTCTCCTACGTTGAAGCATCCGTTTGCAGTAACAGTTTGAATTTTTAGGTTTCACTCTGTTTTCTCCTATATTGACAGATGCAGTTCGAACTCTAAATCAAACACGGTTTGTGCTAGCTTCTTGAAACTTGACACAATACAGTAGTTCTACGTTCTATCTCTAAGGTTTGTTTCCTCTTGATGTAGCCTTAAGCACAGGCTGGCGAATAACTCATTCAATGAAAGGCGTTGTTAGGCTGCCAAAAAACTACAGTCTCCTGAAATCACAACATACATTTTTTTCATCCAATCTTCATTATACTTTCAAGTAATGATCAGTACACCAATCCCACTTGGATGCCCAAGTTTCGTTCTCCTACGTTGAAGCATCCGTTTGCAGTAACAGTTTGAATTTTTAGGTTTCACTCTGTTTTCTCCTATATTGACAGATGCAGTTCGAACTCTAAATCAAACACGGTTTGTGCTAGCTTCTTGAAACTTGACACAATACAGTAGTTCTACGTTCTATCTCTAAGGTTTGTTTCCTCTTGATGTAGCCTTAAGCACAGGCTGGCGAATAACTCATTCAATGAAAGGCGTTGTTAGGCTGCCAAAAAACTACAGTCTCCTGAAATCACAACATATATTTTTTTTCCGACCTTCCTGATACTTTCAAATAATGAGCAGTACTAAAATCAAACTTGGATGTCCAAGTTTCGTTCTCCTACGTTGAAGCATCCGTTTGCAGTAACAGTTTGAATTTTTAGGTTTCACTGCGTTTTCTTTTATATTGACAGATGCAGTTAGAACTCTAAATCAAACACGGTTTGTGCTAGCTTCTTGAAACGTGACACAATACAGTAGTTCTACGTTCTATCTCTAAGGTTTGTTTCCTCTTGATGTAGCCTAATACAGGGACTCGCGAATAACACTTATATTGAAAGGGATTGCCAAACTTCCAAAAACTAGAGTCTCCTGAAATCTCAACATACATTTTTTTCATCCAATCTTCATGATACTTTCAAGTAATGATCAGTACACCAATCCCACTTTGATGCCCAAGTATCGTTCTCCTACGTTGAAGCATCCGTTTGCAGTAACAGTTTGAATTTTTAGGTTTCACTCTGTTTTCTCCTATATTGACAGATGCAGTTCGAACTCTAAATCAAACACGGTTTGTGCTAGCTTCTTGAAACTTGACACAATACAGTAGTTCTACGTTCTATCTCTAAGGTTTGTTTCCTCTTGATGTAGCCTTAAGCACAGGCTGGCGAATAACTCATTCAATGAAAGGCGTTGTTAGGCTGCCAAAAAACTACAGTCTCCTGAAATCACAACATACATTTTTTCATCCAATCTTCATGATACTTTCAAGTAATGATCAGTACACCAATCCCACTTGGATGCCCAAGTTTCGTTCTCCTACGTTGAAGCATCCGTTTGCAGTAACAGTTTGAATTTTTAGGTTTCACTCTGTTTTCTCCTATATTGACAGATGCAGTTCGAACTCTAAATCAAACACGGTTTGTGCTAGCTTCTTGAAACTTGACACAATACAGTAGTTCTACGTTCTATCTCTAAGGTTTGTTTCCTCTTGATGTAGCCTTAAGCACAGGCTGGCGAATAACTCATTCAATGAAAGGCGTTGTTAGGCTGCCAAAAAACTACAGTCTCCTGAAATCACAACATATACTTTTTTTCCGACCTTTCTGATACTTTCAAATAATGAGCAGTACTCCAATCAAACTTGGATGTCCAAGTTTCGTTCTCCTACGTTGAAGCATCCGTTTGCAGTAACAGTTTGAATTTTTAGGTTTCACTGCGTTTTCTTCTATATTGACAGATGCAGTTAGAACTCTAAATCAAACACGGTTTCTGCTAGCTTCTTGAAACGTGACACAATACAGTAGTTCTACGTTCTATCTCTAAGGTTTGTTTCCTCTTGATGTAGCCTAATACAGGGACTCGCGAATAACACTTATATTGAAAGGGATTGCCAAACTTCCAAAAACTAGAGTCTCCTGAAATCTCAACATACATTTTTTTCATCCAATCTTCATGATACTTTCAAGTAATGATCAGTACACCAATCCCACTTGGATGCCCAAGTATCGTTCTCCTACGTTGAAGCATCCGTTTGCAGTAACAGTTTGAATTTTTAGGTTTCACTCTGTTTTCTCCTATATTGACAGATGCAGTTCGAACTCTAAATCAAACACGGTTTGTGCTAGCTTCTTGAAACTTGACACAATACAGTAGTTCTACGTTCTATCTCTAAGGTTTGTTTCCTCTTGATGTAGCCTTAAGCACAGGCTGGCGAATAACTCATTCAATGAAAGGCGTGTTAGGCTGCCAAAAAACTACAGTCTCCTGAAATCACAACATATATTTTTTTTCCGACCTTCCTGATACTTTCAAATAATGAGCAGTACTCCAATCAAACTTGGATGTCCAAGTTTCGTTCTCCTACGTTGAAGCATCCGTTTGCAGTAACAGTTTGAATTTTTAGGTTTCACTCTGTTTTCTCCTATATTGACAGATGCAGTTCGAACTCTAAATCAAACACGGTTTGTGCTAGCTTCTTGAAACTTGACACAATACAGTAGTTCTACGTTCTATCTCTAAGGTTTGTTTCCTCTTGATGTAGCCTTAAGCACAGGCTGGCGAATAACTCATTCAATGAAAGGCGTTGTTAGGCTGCCAAAAAACTACAGTCTCCTGAAATCACAACATATATTTTTTTTCCGACCTTCCTGATACTTTCAAATAATGAGCAGTACTCCAATCAAACTTGGATGTCCAAGTTTCGTTCTCCTACGTTGAAGCATCCGTTTGCAGTAACAGTTTGAATTTTTAGGTTTCACTGCGTTTTCTTCTATATTGACAGATGCAGTTCGAACTCTAAATCAAACACGGTTTGTGCTAGCTTCTTGAAACGTGACACAATACAGTAGTTCTACGTTCTATCTCTAAGGTTTGTTTCCTCTTGATGTAGCCTAATACAGGGACTCGCGAATAACACTTATATTGAAAGGGGTTGCCAAACTTCCAAAAACTAGAGTCTCCTGAAATCTCAACATACATATTTTCATCCAATCTTCATGATACTTTCAAGTAATGATCAGTACACCAATCCCACTTGGATGCCCAAGTATCGTTCTCCTACGTTGAAGCATCCATTTGCAGTAACAGTTTGTTTTTTTAGGTTTCACTCTGTTTTCTCCTATATTGACAGATGCAGTTCGAACTCTAAATCAAACACGGTTTGTGCTAGCTTCTTGAAACTTGACACAATACAGTAGTTCTACGTTCTATCTCTAAGGTTTGTTTCCTCTTGATGTAGCCTTAAGCACAGGCTGGCGAATAACTCATTCAATGAAAGGCGTTGTTAGGCTGCCAAAAAACTACAGTCTCCTGAAATCACAACATATATTTTTTTTCCGACCTTCCTGATACTTTCAAATAATGAGCAGTACTCCAATCAAACTTGGATGTCCAAGTTTCGTTCTCCTACATTGAAGCATCCGTTTGCAGTAACAGTTTGAATTTTTAGGTTTCACTGCGTTTTCTTCTATATTGACAGATGCAGTTCGAACTGTAAATCAAACACGGTTTGTGCTAGCTTCTTGAAACTTGACACAATCCAGTAGTTCTACGTTCTATCTCTAAGGTTTGTTTCCTCTTGATGTAGCCTAATACAGGGACTCGCGAATAACACTTATATTGAAAGGGATTGCCAAACTTCCAAAAACTAGAGTCTCCTGAAATCTCAACATACATTTTTTTCATCCAATCTTCATGATACTTTCAAGTAATGATCAGTACACCAATCCCACTTGGATGCCCAAGTATCGTTCTCCTACGTTGAAGCATCCGTTTGCAGTAACAGTTTGAATTTTTAGGTTTCACTCTGTTTTCTCCTATATTGACAGATGCAGTTCGAACTCTAAATCAAACACGGTTTGTGCTAGCTTCTTGAAACTTGACACAATACAGTAGTTCTACGTTCTATCTCTAAGGTTTGTTTCCTCTTGATGTAGCCTTAAGCACAGGCTGGCGAATAACTCATTCAATGAAAGGCGTTGTTAGGCTGCCAAAAAACTACAGTCTCCTGAAATCACAACATACATTTTTTCATCCAATCTTCATGATACTTTCAAGTAATGATCAGTACACCAATCCCACTTGGATGCCCAAGTTTCGTTCTCCTACGTTGAAGCATCCGTTTGCAGTAAAAGTTTGAATTTTTAGGTTTCACTCTGTTTTCTCCTATATTGACAGATGCAGTTCGAACTCTAAATCAAACACGGTTTGTGCTAGCTTCTTGAAACTTGACACAATACAGTAGTTCTACGTTCTATCTCTAAGGTTTGTTTCCTCTTGATGTAGCCTTAAGCACAGGCTGGCGAATAACTCATACAATGAAAGGCGTTGTTAGGCTGCCAAAAAACTACAGTCTCCTGAAATCACAACATACATTTTTTCATCCAATCTTCATGATACTTTCAAGTAATGATCAGTACACCAATCCCACTTGGATGCCCAAGTTTCGTTCTCCTACGTTGAAGCATCCGTTTGCAGTAACAGTTTGAATTTTTAGGTTTCACTCTGTTTTCTCCTATATTGACAGATGCAGTTCGAACTCTAAATCAAACACGGTTTGTGCTAGCTTCTTGAAACTTGACACAATACAGTAGTTCTACGTTCTATCTCTAAGGTTTGTTTCCTCTTGATGTAGCCTTAAGCACAGGCTGGCGAATAACTCATTCAATGAAAGGCGTTGTTAGGCTGCCAAAAAACTACAGTCTCCTGAAATCACAACATATATTTTTTTTCCGACCTTCCTGATACTTTCAAATAATGAGCAGTACTCCAATCAAACTTGGATGTCCAAGTTTCGTTCTCCTACGTTGAAGCATCCGTTTGCAGTAACAGTTTGAATTTTTAGGTTTCACTGCGTTTTCTTCTATATTGACAGATGCAGTTAGAACTCTAAATCAAACACGGTTTGTGCTAGCTTCTTGAAACGTGACACAATACAGTAGTTCTACGTTCTATCTCTAAGGTTTGTTTCCTCTTGATGTAGCCTAATACAGGGACTCGCGAATAACACTTATATTGAAAGGGATTGCCAAACTTCCAAAAACTAGAGTCTCCTGAAATCTCAACATACATTTTTTTCATCCAATCTTCATGATACTTTCAAGTAATGATCAGTACACCAATCCCACTTGGATGCCCAAGTATCGTTCTCCTACGTTGAAGCATCCGTTTGCAGTAACAGTTTGAATTTTTAGGTTTCACTCTGTTTTCTCCTATATTGACAGATGCAGTTCGAACTCTAAATCAAACACGGTT
>NW_027514868.1:0-113440 GCF_048772815.1 Callospermophilus lateralis | reverse complement strand
CCTTGGCCAACTCTGTGAAGTTGTCAAGAAAAAGGGGTGAGCCACTACCTGCTTCTTCTGGAAAGGTCCCTCTTCAGAGCTCTCCTGGCATTTGGCCATCCTCACATCGGTAGGTACCAAGAAAGACTGACTCTGTCCTTGGTAAATCCAAACAAGTGAGTCCACTGGGACTGGGGCTGCCTCGGGGTGCCTGGATTCTTGGATACAAAGTTCAGAGAGTTCCATCACCAAGGAAATGAGGTATATCACTTTCTTTGGAACTGAATGAGGTCACTGCCTTGGCAACCACTTTGTCCTAACAGTTGCTTCCAAGTGTCCCATGAGATGGAGGCTGCCCCTCCTTCCTGTGACACTTTCACAAGGTAGAATGGTATGTCAACCATAGGCACCCAGCAGCAGCTCTCCACACAGGCCTGGTTTGGTCCATCTTCTCTACAATAAAAAGAGAGAGGCTGATTCAGACACATCCCTTCATCCTGACCAGGTTGTTTGCCATGGAAGATGACTTTTGCTCTCTCAGGTCCTTCATAGCTGCCTACATCTTCTCCAGGTATCATTTCTGAATGGACCTTTGAGGTTCTAAGCAGGTGGAATGTCCCCTACTTTCCTGTATTGTAAGAACGACTCTATCCCTGCTCTTCTGTAAAATGAGATTGAGGAAACAGTGTATGTTTAGGCTTAATAACAGGTTCGATTTGGGTTAGCAATCATTCTGTGTGATAAATAATGGTATTGGGAACCTGCGATATTTACAAGAATATCGAGGTGAAATATAAGTATGAAAACAGAAATCTAGGTATGATTTGAAGCCCAGAAGGGCATTGGGCCCTTAATTGGGATACTTAGTTTTGAATTATATTCTGCAAAGATGTCTCAGACAATTTGATATACAATGGCATAGGACCTTGTACCTTGGATGTTTGAATGTAGAAGAGAACATCCAATCCAAAGGGATAGTCAGTAGAATTAGGAAGATAGTCGGTAGGTTTAGGAAGAAGAGTGAGTGTAGGATTGGGACTAAAAATTCTTTAGCTATAGGGTTTCGGATAGAGAGTGAATGTAAATGTCAGCACATATGAAGAGTCAGTCACTATGATGAAATTGGGAAAATATGTAGAAAAGCAGATATCAATAGAGACATTATGAAATCAGGCAAAGTATTAAGTGAGTGATAGGAGTAGACATTTTCACCAGGGTTGAGTTTGAATATATAATCTTAGGAAGAAACAAATATGTAGTAACCAATAGGATTGACATTTGAGAGCATTAGGCAACCTGGACAAGGATGTTTTTAGTAATCCATGATCGCTTTCCATTTAGTCTTTGGTACAATCATAAGTGTGACCTTTACATTTTTTGTCCAGAATATTACTGTGATAAAATCTATATGTAGATCAGGTGACTTGAGTATTTCTACCACCATTTCTGGGAGCAATATACTGAAGACGTAAAATTTGTATTGGGGGTACAAAGAGGTGTACCCTGTGTCCATGAATATAGAGATTAAGCATGAATACACCATACTGTGAATAAATAATATAACTGGTTCCAACTTTAAATAATGGATTGAATTGATATCTGAAAATATACAATAAATCTTATATTGATATATATTCATTCATTCCAACCAGTTATACATCTAATGGTAATATTAGTGTTTTGATTTATCATGAAGAGTGTGTGAAGTTTGCTTCAAAAGTGATTATGGAAATCGAAAATAATGTGTTCGGAAAGAATTCTCATGCAAAGACCAGTCAAGAAATATGGAGGAATACATGTGTTTTGAAGCAGGAAGTGATTGAAAGTGAAACAAATGCCTATAAATTTGCTAAATTTTTTATGAAATATATATCCTATGATGTGCATAAACTGATGAAATTGTACCAGTTTTCAATAAAAATTAACGTAAAAATACACATCATGTCCATTGGAATCTACTTGCATTGATGTTAAACTTGGTCAGTTACTGTAGAAATACTAGGATTCGCGTGCCTCATTCACCGAAGTTAGTTTTCTTTTTTTTTAAATTTTTTATGGTTGTTCTAAACATTATTTATTCCTTGATATATCATATTTCACACTTTGATTCAAGTGGGTTATGAACTCCCATTTTTACCCCGTATACAGATTGCAGAATCACATCAGTTACACATCAAATGATTGACACATTGCCATACTAGTGTCTATTGTATTCTGCTGCCTTTCCTATCCTCTACAATCCCTCCTCCCCTCCGCTCTCTTCCCCTCTCCTCTCTCTACCCCCTCTACTGTAATAAATTTCTCCCTTTTGTATTATTTTTCCCTTTCCCCTCACATCCTCTTTTATGTAATTTTGTATAACCCTGAGGGTCTACTTCCATTTCCATGCAATTTCCCTTCTCTCTCCCTTTCTCTCCCACCTCTCATCCCTATTTAATATTAATCTTCTTCTCATGCTCTTCATTCCTACTCTGTTCGTAGTTACTCTCCTTTTATCAAAGAAGGCATTTGGCATTTGTTTTTTAGGGATTGGCTAGCTTCACTTTGCATAATCTGCTCTAATGCCATCTATTTTCCTGCAAATTCTATGATTTTGTCATTTTTTAAAGCAGAGTAATACTCCATTGTGTATAAGTGCCACATTTTTTTATCCATTCTTCTATTGAACAGCATCTAGGTTGGTTCCACAGTCTTGCTATTGTGAATTGTGCTGCTATGAACATCAATGTAGCAGTGTCCCTGTAGCATGCTCTTTTAGGGTCTTTAGGGAATAGACCGAGAAGAGGAATAGCTGGGTCAAATGGTAGTTCCTTTCACAGCTTTCCAAGAAATCTCCATAATGCTTTCCAAATTGGCTCTACCAATTAGCAGTGCCTCCAATAATGTACAAGTGTACCTGTTTCTCCACATCCTCACCAGCACTTGTTGTTGTTTGACTTCATAATGGCTGCCAATCTTACTGGAATGAGATGGTATCTTAGGGTGGTTTTCATTTGCATTTCTCTGACTGCTGGGGATGGTGAGCATTTTTTCATGTACTTGTTTTTTGATTGTATGTACTTCTCTGAGAAGTGTCTGTTCTGGTTCTTGGCCCATTTGTTTATTGGGTTATTTGTTATCTTATTGTCTATTTTTTTGAGTTCTTTGTATACTCTGAATATTAGGGCTCTATCTGAAGTGTGAGGAGTAAAGATTTGTTCCCAGGAATTAGGCTCCCTATTTACCTCTCTTATTGTTCCTTTTGCTGATAAAAAACTTTTTAGTTTGAGTAAGTCCCATTTGTTGATTCTAGTTATTAACTCTTGTGCTATGGGTGTCCTATTCAGGAATTTGGAGCCCGACCCCACAGTATGTAAATCGTAGCCAACTTTTTCTTCTATCAGACGCCATGTCTCTGATTTGATATCAAGCTCATTTATCCATTTTGAGTTAACTTTTGTGCATGGCGAGAGAAAGGGATTCAGTTTCATTTTGTTACATATGGATTCCAAATTTTCCCAGCACCATTTTTTGCAGATGCTATTTTCCTTCATTGCATGCTTTTAGCCCCTCCATCAAATATAAGATAGTTGTAGTTTCCTGGCTTGGTTTCTGTGTCCTCTATTCTGAACCATTGGTCCACCCGCCTGTTTTGGTACCATTACCATGGTATTTTTGTTACTATTTTTCTGTAGTATAGTTTGAAGTCTGGTATCGCTATGCCGCCTGATTCACACTTCCTGCTTAGTGTTGTTTTTGTTATTCTGTGTCTTTTATTTTTCCATATGAATTTCATGATTGCTTTCTCTATTTCTAGAAAAAATTCCGTTTGGATTTTGATTGGCATTGCATTAAACCTATTGAGAACTTTTGGTAATATCACCATTTTGATGATATTAGTTCTGCCTATCCATGAACAGGATATATTTTTACATATTCTAAGATCTTCTTCTATTTCTCTCTTTAGGGTTCTGTAGTTTTCATTGTATAAGACTTTCACATCTTTTGTTAGGTTGATTCCTAATTATTATTATTTTTTTTTAGGATATTGTGTATGGAGTGGTTGTCCTCATTTCTATTTCAGAGGATTTGTCGCTGATATGCAGGAATGCCTTTGATTTATGCATGTTGATTTTATATCCTGCCACTTTGCTGAATTCATTTATTAGCTCTATTAGTTTCTTTGTAGACCCTTTTGGGACTGCTAGACATAGAATCATGTGATCTGATAATTTAAGTTCTTCTTTTCCAATTTTTACGCCTTTTATTTCTTTCGTCTGTCTAAATGCTCTGGCTAGTGTTTCGAGAACAATGTTGAACAGAAGTGGTGAGAGAGGGCATCCCTGTCTTGTTCCAGATTTTAGAGAGAATACCTTCAATTTTTCTCCATTCAGAATGATGCTAGCCTGAGGCTTAGCATAGATTGCTTTTACAATATTGAGGTATGTTCCTCTTATCACTAGTTTTTCTAGAGTGTTGAACATAACAGAATGCTGTACTTTATAGAATGCTTTTTTTGCATCTACCGAGATGATCATATGGTTCTTATTTTTAAGTCTATTGATGTGGTGAATAACATTTATTGATTTCCGTATATTGAACCAGCCTTGCATCACACGGATGAATCCTACTTGATCAGGATTCACAATTTTTTTGATATGTTTTTGTATCCAATTCGCCAGAATTTTATTGAGGATTTTTTCATGTAGGTTCATTAGAGATATTGGTATGTAGTTTTCTTTCTTTGAAGTGTCTTTGTCTGGTGTAAGAATCAGGGTGATCTTGGCCTCGTAGAATGAATTTGGAAGATCTCTCTCTTTTTCAATTTCCTGAAACACCTTGAAAAATATTGGTATTTGTTCCTCTTTAAGGTTTTGTTAAACTCTGCTGTATACCCATACGGTCCTGGGCTTTTCTAAGTTGGTAGTGGATTGATGGTTTCTTCTATTTCCTCAATTGATATTTGTCTGTTTATGTTGTCTATATCCTCCTGACTCAATATGGGCATATCATATGACTTAAGAAATTTATCGATGCCTTCACTGTCTTCTATTTGTTTGGAGTATAAGGATTAAAAATAATTTCTGATTATCTTCTGTATTTCAGAAATATCTATTGTGATATTTTCTTTTTTAATCCCTTATGCTAGTAATTTGAGTTCTCTCTTCTTCTCTTTCATAGCATGGCTAAGGGTCTGTCAATTTTATTTATTTTTTCAAAGAACCAACTTCTACTTTTGTCAAGTTTTTTCAATTGTTTCTTTTGTTTCAATTTCATTAATTTCAGCTTTGATTTTAATTATTTCTTGCCTTCTACTTCTTTTGCTGTTTCTTTCGTCTTCTTTTTCTAGGATTTTGAGATGAAGTATGAGATCATTTATTTGTTGGTTGTTCCTTTTTTTAAGGAATGAACTCCAAGCAATGAATTTTCCTGTTAGAACTGCTTTCAATGTGTCCCATAGATTCCGATATGTTGTGTCTGTGTTTTCATTTATCTCTAAGAATTTTTAAATTTCCTCCTTGATGTCTTCTATAACCCATTGATCACTCAGTAACCTATTGTTCATTCTCCAAGTGATGCATGATTTTTCCTTCCTTCTTTTATCATTGATTTTTAGTTTCATTCCATTATGATCAGATAATATGCATGGTATTATCTGTACTCCTTTATATTGTCTAAGAGTTGCCCTGTGACATAATATATGATCATTTTTTAGAAGGATACATGTGCTGCTGAGAAAAAAAAGGTAACTGTTTGATGTTGGGTGTTATATTCTACATATCTCAAATAAGTCTAGGTTATTAATTGTGTTATTGAGTTCTATAGTTTCCTTATTCCTTATTCCTTGTTTGGAAGATCTGTCCAGTGGTGAGAGAGGTGTGTTCATGTCTCCCATGATTACTGTATTGTGGTGTATTAGACTCTTGAACTTGAGAAGAGTTTGTTTGATGAACATAGCTGCACCATTGTTTGGGGCATATATATTAATGATTGCTGTCTCTTGTTGGTGTATGGTTCCCTTGAGCAGTATGTAGTGTCTCTCTTTATCCCTTTTGATTAACTTTGGCTTGAAATCTATTTTATTTGATATGAGTATGGACTCTCCTGCTTGTTTCCGAAGTCCATATGAGTGATATGATTTTTCCCAAACTTTCACCGTCAGTCTATGTATGCATTTTCCTATCAAATGCATCTCCTGTAGGCAGCATATTGTTGGGTCTTGTTTTTTGTTCAATTCTACTAGCCAGTGTGTCTTCATTGGTGAGTTTAAGCCATTAACATTTAGGGTTATTATTGAGATATGGGTTGTTCTTCCAGCCATATTTGTTTATTCATGTTACTAAACATGGTTTGTTTTCCTCTTTGATTATTTTCCCCCCTTTAATGTCCTACCTCCCACTGTTGCTTTTCATTGTTATTTTCCATTTCCTCTTCCTGCAATGTTTTGCCGAGGATGTTTTGAAGAGATGGTTTTCTAGCTGCAAATTCTTTTCACTTTTGTTTATCGAGGAAGGTTTTAATTTCATCTTCCATACTGAAGCTTAATTTCGCTAGATACACAATTCTTGGTTGGAACCCATTTTCTTTCAGTGTTTGAAATATGTTATTCCAGGATCTTCTAGCTTTCAGAGTCTGTGTTGAAAGATCAGCTGTTATCCTGATTGGTTTACCCTTAAACGTAATCTGCTTCCTTTCTCTTGTAGCTTTTAAAATTCTCTCTTTTTTCTGTTTGTTGGGCATCTTCATTATAATGTGTCTAGTTGTGGCTCTCTTATGATTTTGCACATTCGGCGTTCTGTAGGCTTCTAGGACTTGGGATTCTGTTTTATTTATCAAGTCTGGGAAGTTTTCTCGTATTATTTCATTGAATAGGTTGCTCATTTTTTTGGATTGGACCTCTATACCTTCCTGTATCCCAATGACTGTTAAGTTTGGCCTCTTTATGTTATCCCATATTTCTTGGATATTCTGCTCGTGATTTCTTAACAGTCTTGCTGAGTGGTCTATGTTCTTTTCAAGTTGAAATACTTTGTCTTCATTGTCTGATGTTCTATGTTCTAAGTGTTCTACTCTCCTGGTAGTATTCTCAATTGAGTTTTTAAGTTGGATTATTTCTTCCTGCAATTCTAGGATTTCTGTTTGTTTGTTTTTACAACCTCTATCTTCCTATATAGTTGATCTTTTGCTTATTGGATTTGTTTATGTAATTCATTGTCGAAGTGATCTTTAATTGTCTGATTTTGTTGTCTAATGTCTTCCTTGAGACTCCAGATCATCTAAAGCATGAGTATCCTGAATTCTTTATCTGACATTCCATCTGATGCAGCTATTACCTCCTCTAAAGTTGTGTTGACCTGCATTGCTTGTGGTCCTTTCTTTCCTTGTCTTTTCATACTGCTTGCGTTTCTCTCTGCTTGTTGAAACTGTTTTGTTTTGGGCAGTGGCTCTGCTCTGCCCCTATTCCTATTGGGGTGACCTAACAACCACGCTGCTGGGCCGCTGGGCTTGTACTGGGCGCGGGAGAAGGCTCTGCTTTGCCACTACTCCAATAGGGGTTCCGTGTCTACCACACCAGCGGGTCGTTGGGCCTGTTCTGGGCATAGGCGGTGGCTCTGCTCTGCCCCTACTCCAATTGGGGTGACGTGACTACCACGCCTGCTGGTTGATGGGCCTGTTCCAGGCACGGGCGGCAGCTCTGCTCTGTCACTACTCCAATTGGGATGACATGACTACCACGCCTGCAGGTCGCTGGGCCTGTGCCAGGCATGGGCGGCGGCTCTGCTCTGCCCCTCTGGCTTGAAGACAAAGTGAGAGAGACTCGGGTGTTTGTGACTCACTTTTTTTACCAGGAGACCAACTGTTTCTGTCACCGCTGGTATCGATGAAGTTATCTCCTCCACCACTTTGTGATGACATCAGATCTCTAACATGTTGGTATCCCATGCGAATGGCAGCATTTCGTTCCCTTTGCCGGATGACCAAAGCAATGGGTGAGTCCTGACCAGCCCTCACAAGCCCCGTCTCAATCCTGTTGCCACTGCCTATGAAGGCTAGGTAGGTATTTACCTCCACAGTATTCAGCAAGACCTAGACCGAGAAGGAGTTTCCACGGGTTCTTTAGCCCTGGGCCTGATCAGTTCCAGGAGCCAGAATTCGGCCGCTCTGGGCTTGGTGTATGTTCTGATAAGAACAGGCCTGAGTAATTTGTCTCCGAGACACAGGCGAATGGCAGCCTGAGATTACCTGTTCTATAGCTGAATGAGCTGCTATGAGTTGAAAACAGGAATGGTGACGTCAGCTCTCCAAGATGGTGGCCCCTGGCTTCCTCTGTGGTCTGACTGGTGTGGAAAACCGAATTGGACCGCGTCCTTCCCCGGTCTCAAACCCAGAATTCAGCAATGAGCACAGTGATTGTATCGCTGGCAGGAGCCCACAGAATCCGCACCACTGAATATTTCTGTTGCTATCTCATTGTTTGCCAGCATGCGTCACAGACTCTAGCCGCAGGGCGATTTGCTGAATAAGCAGCATGACGCTCTATGCGGAAAAATCACTCACGTTTGAGCCCCGTAGCTAATCCTCATGAGATGGAAATACTTCCACTAGGTTTTGGAGCACCCAAATTTTGCTGGAAATTCGTCATTCTCTTGCACAGTGATGCTGTTTATGGGGTTGATGCACTCCTTTCGCTGCCATCATATGATCCCCTGAAGTTAGTTTTCAGTACTGGAAATGAATATGTATTTCAGGTGGATGAATATTTCTGAGAATAAACTTGTGAAAAGTTGATTATAAATCCACATACATAAATATGAATGAATTTAGGGAGTGTAAAATAAGACAAATACATTTCATATTTTGAAAAATCTGGAGAGTGAATACGTATATATATATATATATATATATATATATATATATATATATATAGATACACACACAGAGAGAGACATTAAAAAGTAGCATTATGTATGCCAATTGAAATTCACCATGAAATATATATCATCCACAGATCCAAAAATACTCATTTTCCTGAACATCAATTTATGTTGTTCAACTAGAAAGCTGACCCATATGTTGAATTTTCAGTTCCAACAACGTTTAGTAGAAGTGATCTTTTCTTACAGTTTGTATCTGCCAGTCAGCCACCTCACAAAATGTATGTGTGATACCAGGTAGAATTCAATATGTGCATAAAAAAATACATGTGCTGAATAGACTACTGAGAAAGGGAGACAGTTATTCACATATTTGTTAACTTTTAAAACACATAAAGAACTGTTTCAATTAAAATTTGCTAGATTTATAGCACCTACCATTTATCATAGGAAAGGCAAGTCCAACTATACACCATGCCTCCTGTGAACCTCTTGTATTTCTATTTTGTTTGGGTTATTTTTCTCCATCATATTAAGATTAGAAGTAAAAGTCTAGAAGGGAATTTGTTAGTGTCAGGGATTCAGTATTTCGAATGGAAAATTGGAAAATGTATCCAATGTGTATGCAAATATGTGCTACACAAAAATCTTCCCACTCTCATTCAGAACAATGCCTTGGCATTACCTTCGCCCCATGTAAGACACAATTAGAGGAGAAGAGTTAGAAAATCTGTGAATACATACCTGTTATAGAAAATGCTCAGGAGTTCACAAATTTGGAGGTGGTAGAGGAGTTTCCAAAAGTAAGGGACAGGGTAAACACTCCACAAACATGAAGCTCTGCTGGCCTAATATCTGGAGAAACTACCTCTGAGGGTGAGCACTTGAAATATATTTTGTTGTCAGGAGCATTAGCTTCCTTTGTAGTGAGACCATCAAAGCTGGGTCTGCATCTATGTGACATGGATGACATGGTTTCTTATTTTCCGATGAACATGAGGCAGCAGTGCTGAATTTTCTCTTTGTAGGTAAACTGTGGCCACTGAGGGCAAGTGTCTCCTCATCTGGACTGTGAAGCCATTTGGTCATCCTCCACTCTTTGTGGTGTTTTTTGCTGTTGCACTAGGAGTGTGGTATTTGCTTCATGAAATAAAAAGAGTTCAACTGGGACACAGTGCTGTAGGAAGTTCTTTCAGTTGTGGTGGGTTGGGTTCTGTTGGAGAATGCACCAACCAGGCTTCTATCCCACATAGCTTGCAACATTGACCATAGCAACCTGATTCTGAACATTGCCCTGAAACCTCTCCACATAACAAGATTCTTTTACATATAAGGGTCTACTGGCTGCAAAATGTCAGTCACAAGTTATTTGGACACCAATGGCCGATAAACATGGCCACACCAGAGATATTTTATCACACACCTGCCCACCACGGCTCTAGGAACACTACTCAGCAGGTTCCAACTTACTTGCATCTCTGTTATACACCATTTTCATGAAAGCCAATCAATAAAGGCAATGTCTTGTATTCTCATGATCAGCTAGAGGACATCCAAAGGTTCTCCTGTGACACCTAGTCTTGGGAATTTCAAAAATTTCATGGTATTCATCTAGCCATTATTCAAGGAAGAAGTTGTAGGCACTGTGGGTTTCAATTCATTCATTAACCATTAAATGTTGAGTAAGCTCACTTCAATGAAAGCTCTGGAGAACTCTCAGAGGCAAGGCTTCCCAAAGGGTGGCCAAAAGGTCACATGAAGCCAGGCCCATTGAGGTCTACAATGTGAGGTCCATGTGTGTTTTCACTCTCAACTATGGCTGCCAAGTCTTTCAGAATAAAATCATGTGATATCCTGGCTGAGATTCCCTTTGCTCTGTGGAAAGCCAACTTGGGCGTAGATCTCACTTTCCAAGGGCGACTCTCATGCATGGCCTTCTAAAAGCCCAACACAATCCATGGCAATACTTCTCTGAGGTCAATTCCAGAACTCAGTCTCTATGTTGAATCACACAAGAGTTCAAGCCCAGGTGTACCCAGTCATCTCTTCCTACCGCCATACAAATGTTCACAGTTAAAACCAAAACACCCCAACATGGCCCTCATCTTCTTCCATGTAGACACTCATCATAACCTCCGGCTGGAGGTTTCCATGAGGTACACAGCCCACGTCCGTGTCCAAAATAAGCTCCCTTGCCCCTCATTTGCCTAACATCAGGGTTGTCTGGACTGCCTTCATGTGAAACAGAAGTGAAAAAATAGGCCTGGCGTTAATACTGCTCTACTTCTCCAATTTGAGGCCTACTGAGTGTGGGGTTTAGATTCTTTATGTAAATTCATATTTTTTGTTGTTGTACTTTAACTTTTTAATATGTTTTCATTTTTTAAATATTTTTATTTTATTATTATTATTATTTTAAACTTTAATTTACATCTTTTAAATGATCATTATTTTTAAATTTTTTTCTTTCTTTCTTTCTTTTCTATTTTTTCTTTTGTCTTATCATTTCTTTTCAATTTTCTGATTTCCCCTTCCTCGAATTCTACCTGGCTACTCTCATTCTCTTTAGTGACTTCTTCCCTTTCCTTCTAATATCTTTTCTTCCAAGCATCAAATAAATTTATAAGAGTAAGCAGTAACTCAACAGTCAAACAGAGCAAGAAGTAACATGAGCAGCACAAAAAATCAAGGAAGAAAATAAGTACAAACAACGAAGGACAGCCAAAATATTCAGGAGGACCTATAGTCATCAGAAAAATGGTCATATAAAGAACTCAAGGAATACCTTAGACAGATGGAATTGAAACTTAAAGAGGATACGAGACAGCAAATCCAAACAGTGAAAGAACACATTGAAAATGAATTACATAAACAGATAAAAGAAGAAGTTATGCATCTTTATCAGGAGATAGAGATTATAAAAAAATCAAACAATAATTCTAGAAATGAAGGAAACGATAAACCAAATTAAAAAGTCAATTGAGAGTATCACTAACACTGTGGAGCAAGTAGAAGACAGAATGTCAGATAATGAAGACAAAATATATCATCTTGAAATGAATCTAGCCAACACAGAAAGGCTGGTAAAAAATCATGAGTAAAACATCCAAGAGATATGGGATAACATAAAAAAAAAATTAATGAGTCATCTGGATAGGTACACAGATTCAAACCAAGGGAATTAGTAATCTATTGAATGAAATAATTACAGAAATATTTCCAGAAAAACAAAGTAAATGGATATACAAATTGGACATGCTTACAGGACACGGAGCACACAAAATCACAGTAGACCAACACCAAGACACATTGTTATGAAGATATCCAATATACAAAACAAAGAGAAAATATTAAAAGCTCTAAGAGAAAGGAGGCAGATTACATTAAGGGGTAAACCAATAAGGTTGAGAATGGATTTTTCATCACAGTCGCTGAAAGCGAGAAGATCCTGGAACAACGTATTTCAAACACTGAAAGACAATGAATGCCAACCAAGAATTCTGTATCCAGCAAAATTAAGCTGCAGGTATGACGATGAAATAAAAATATTTCATGATAAACAAAAGGTAAAAAAATTTGTAGTGAGAAAACCAGCATTGCAAAGCATCTTGAGCAAAACAATACACGAAGAAGAAATGAAAATCAACAACCAAAACCATCAGTGGGAAGTGCCTCAGTAATGAATGAGGGTGGGGGAAAAGCTAATCATGGAGAAACAAACTAAATTAAAAAAAAAAAAAGATGAATCATCAATCATGAGCGGCAGTACAAACCATATATCAATAGTGACTCTAAATGTTAATGGCTTAAACTCTCCAATAACGCGACATAGGCTGGTAACTTGGATTAAAAATGAATCCAACAATATGTTGCCTCCAGGAGGCACATCTGAATGGAAAAGACATACACAGGCTGAAGGTGCAAGTTTTGGAAAAAATATACCATGCAACGCTCCCCATAAGCAAGCAGGGGTGGCCATGCTCATATCGAATAAAATCGACTTCAAGAATAATTTAATCAAAAGGGATAAGAAAGGACATTATATACTGTTAAAAGGAACCATTCATCAGCAAGACATAAAAATTATCAATATTTATGCACCAAATAATGGTGCTGCAATGTTCAAAAAACAAATTCACCTCAAGTTCCAGAATGAAATAGAGCACAACACAATAATTATGGGTGACTTCAACACACCTCTCTCACCATTGGACAGATCCTCCAAACAAAAGTGAATAAAGAAACTATAGAACTCAATATCACAATCAATAACCTAGACTTAACTGACATATATCAAATATATCAATCATCATCAAGTGGATATACTTTTTTCTCAGTAGCACGTGGATCCTTCTCAAAAATAGACCATATATTATGTCATAGGGCAACCCTCAGTAAATATACAGTGGTTGAGATAATACCATGAATTTTTTCTGATCATAATGGAATGAAACTGGAAACCAATGATAAAAAAAAGAAGGAAAAATCCTACATCACATGGAAAATGAACAATATGTTACTGAATGATCAGTGGGTTACAGAAGATATAAAGGAGGAAATCAAAAAATTCTTAGAGATACATGAAAATACAGACGCAATATATCAGAATCTATGGGACACAATGAAAGCAGTTTTAAGAGGGAAATTCATCACCTGGAGGTCATTCCTGAAAAAAAGTAAAAACGAACAAATAAATGAGCTCACACTTCAACTCAAAGCCCTAGAAAAGGAAGAGCAAAACAACAAAAAATGTAGCTGAAAGCAAGAAATAATTAAAATCAGAGCAGAAATCAACGAAATTGAAACAAAAGAAACTATTGAAAAAATTAACAAAACTAAAAGGTGGTTCTTCAAAAAAATAAATATGTTCGACAGACCCTTAGGCATGCTAATGAAGAGAAGAAGAGAGAGAACTCAAATTACTAACATATGGGATGAAAAAGGCAATATTACAACAGATGCTTCCGAAATACAGAAGACAATTAGAAATTATTTAGAAAACCTATTTTCCAATAAAATAGAATATAGTGAAGACATCGATAAATTTCTTAAGTCATATGATATTCCCAGACTGAGTCAGAAGGATACACACAATTTAAACAGACCAATGTCAATGGATGAAACAGAAGAAGCAATCAAAAGACTACAAACCAAGAAAAGCCCAGGAACGGATGGCTATACAGCGGAGTTTTACAAAACATTTAAAGAAGATTTAATACTAATACTTTTCAAGTTATTTCAGCATAGAGAAAAAGAGGGAGCTCTTCCAAATTCATTCTATGAGGCCAACATCACGCTGATTCCGAAATCAGAAAAAGACACCTCAAAGAAAGAAAACTACAGACCAATATATCTGATGAACCTACATGCAAAAATTCTCAATAAAACTCTGGTGAATCGAATACAAAGGCACATCAAAAAAATTATGCACCATGATCAAGTAGGATTCATAGCTGGGATGCAAGGATGGTTCAATATACGGAAATCAATAAATGTTATTCACCACATCAATAGTCTTAAAGATAAGAACCATATGATCATCTCGATAGAAGCAAAAAAAGCATTTGACAAAGTACAGCATCCCTTTATGTTCAAAACATTAGAAAAAATAGGGATAACAGGAAGTTACCTCGACATTGTAAAAGCTATCTATGCTAAGCCTCAGGCTAGCATCATTATGTATGGAGAAAAATTGAAGGCATTTCTTCTAAAATCTGGAACAAGACAGGGATGCCCTCTCTCACCACTTCTATTCCATATAGTTCTCGAAACACTGGCCAGAGCAATTAGACATACTAAACAAATAAAAGGCATAAAAATAGGAAAATAAGAACGCAAATTATCACTATTTTCGGGTGACATTATTCTATACATAGAAGACACAAAAAGGTGTACAAAAACTACTAGAACTAAAAAATAAACGACCTGCGACCCACCGGCAGGTCAGGCCCAGAAACCTGCAGAGGGGCACAGCTGCCCCACCCACCTGCAAGGTAGGCGATACCGTGACCACTGACAAAACAGGCCCAGTGGCCGTCTGACACATCACCCCGGTTGGGGGAGGTGCAGAGCCGCCACCAGCACCTGTTAGGTAGACAGACCTGCAAACGACAGACAGAACAGGCCTAGCGGCCAGCGGAGGTGCAGAGCCGCTGCTCACGCCTGCAAGGTAGGCAAACCTGTGACCACCGAAAGAACAGGCCCACCGAAAGTAGAGGCACAGCAGCCTACCGGCGTAGTAGGCACATTGCCCCAATTGGAGGAGGGGCAGAACCACCGCCAAAGCCTGCGAGGGAGACTTTGCAACTATACAAGAGCAATATAAATATATAGGGGGAAAATCAATAACACAACAGTTTCACCAAGCAGAAAGAAACGCGATCAGTATGAAAAGACAAGGAAAGAAAGGACCACAAGCAATGCAGGTCAACTCAACTTTAGAAGAGGTAATATCTGCAGCAGATGGAATGTAAGATAAAGAATTCAGGATATACATGCTTCAGATTATCTGGAGTCTCAAGGAAGACATTAGACAGCATAATCAGACAATGAAAGACCACTTCGAGCACTTCGAAAATGAATTACATAAACAAATACAAGAAGCAAAAGATCAATTATACAGGGAGATCAAGGTTATAAAAAACAAACAAACAGAAATCCTGGAAATGCAGGAAACAATAAACCAAATTAAAAACTCAATTGAGAATACTACCAGCAGAGTAGAACACTTAGAAGATAGAACATCAGAAAATGAAGACAAAGTATTTCAACTGGAGAAGAACATAGACAGCTCAGCAAAGCTGTTAAGAAACCATGAGCAGAACATTCAAGAAATATGGGATAACATAAAGAGACCAAACTTAAGAGTCATTGGGATACAGGAAGGTATAGAGTTCCAAACAAAAGCAATGAGCAATCTATTCAATGAAATAATACGAGAAAACTTCCCAGACTTGAAGAATGAGACAGAATCCCATATCCTAGAAGCCTACGGGACGCCGAATGTGCAAAATCATAAGAGATCCACACCTAGACACATTATAATGAAGATGCCCAACATACAGAATAAGGAGAGAATTTTAAAAGCTACAAGAGAAAGGAAGCAGATTACATTTAGGGGTAAACCAATCAGGATAACAGCTGATCTTTCAACACAGACTCTGAAAGCTAGAAGATCCTGGAATAACATATTTGAAACACTGAAAGAAAATGGGTTCCAACCAAGAATTGTGTATCCAGCAAAATTAAGCTTCAGTATGGAAGATGAAATTAAAACCTTCCATGATAAACAAAAGTGAAAAGAATTTGCAGCTAGAAAACCATCTCTTCAAAACATCCTCGGCAAAACATTGCAGGAAGAGGAAATGGAAAATAACAATGAAAACCAACAGCGGGAGGGAGTACAGTAAAGAGGGGGAATAATCAAAGAGGAAAACAAACCATGTTTAGTAACATAAATAAACCAATATGACTGGAAGAACAACCCATATCTCAATAATAACCCTAAATGTTAATGGCTTAAACTCACGAATTAAGAGACACAGGCTAGTAGAATGGATCACAAAACAAGACCCAACAATATGCTGCCTTCAGTAGACGCATTTGATAGGAAAAGACATACATAGACTGAAGGTGAAAGGTTGGGAAAAATCATATCACTCTTATGGACTTCGGAAACAAGCACGAGTGTCCATACTCATATCAAATAAAATAGATTTCAAGCCAAAGTTAATCAAAAGGGATGAAGAGGGACACTACATACAGCTCAAGGGAACCATACACCAACAAGACATCACAATCATAAATATATATGCCCCAAACAATGGTGCAGCTATGTTCATCAAACAAACTCTTCTCAAGTTCAAGAGTCTAATAGACCACCATACAATAATTATGGGAGACTTCAACACACCTCTCTCACCACTGGATAGATCTTACAAAGAAAAGTTGAATAAGGAATCTATAGAACTCAATAACATAATTAATAACCTAGACTTAATTGACATATATAGAATATACCACCCAAGATCAAGCAGTTACACTTTTTTCTCAGCAGCACTTGGATCCTTCTCAAAAATAGATCATATATTATGTCACAGGGCAACTCTTAGACAATATAAAGGAGTAGAGATAATACCATGCATCTTATCTGAACATAATGAAATGAAATTGAAAATCAACGATAAAAGAAGTAAGGAAAAATCATGCATCAATTGGAGAATGAAAAATAGGTTACTGAATGATAAATGGGTTATAGAAGACATCAAGGAGGATATTAAAAAATTCTTAGAGATAAATGAAAACACAGACACAACATATCGGAATCTATGGGACACATTGAAAGCAGTTCTAAGAGGAAAATTTATTGCTCGGAGTTCATTCCTTAAAAAAAGAAACAAACCAACAAATAAATGATCTAATACTTCAACTCAATGTCCTAGAAAAAGAAGAGCAAAACAACAGCAAAAAAGTAGAAGACAAGAAATAATTAAAATCAGAGCAAAAATTAATGAAATTGAAACAAAAGAAACAGTTGAAAAAATTGACAAAACTACAAGTTGGTTCTTTGAAAAAATAAACAAAATTGACAGACCCTAAGCCACGCTAATGAAGAGAAGAAGAGAGAGAACTCAAATTACTCGCATATGGGATGAAAAAGGCAATATCACAACAGACACTTCAGAAATACAGAAGATTATCAGAAATTATTTTGAATCCTTATACTCCAATAAATTAGAAGATAGTGAAGGCATCGATAAATTTCTTAAGTCATATGATTTGCCCAGATTGAGTTAGGAGGATATTGACAACCTAAACAGACAAATATCAACTGAGGAAATAAAGAAACCATCAAAAGACTACCAACTAAGAAAAGCCCAGGACCGGATGGGTATACAGGAGAGTTTTACAAAACCTTTAAAGAGGAACCAATACCAATACTTTTCAAGCTATTTCAGGAAAATGAAAAACAGGGAGAACTTCCAAATTCATTCTATGAGTCCAACATCACCCTGATTCCTAAACCAGACAAAGACACTCCAAAAAAAGAAAACTACAGACCAATATCTCTAATGAACCTAGATGCAAAAATGCTCAATAAACTTCTCGCAAACCGGATACAAAAACATATCAAAAAAATTGTGCACCATGATCAGGTAGGATTTATCCCTGGGATGCAAGGTTGGTTCAATATACGAAAATCAATAAATGTTATTCACCACATCAATAGGCTTAAAAATAAGAACCATATGATCATCTCGATAGATGCGGAAAAAGCATTCGACAAAGTACAGCATCCCTTTATGTTCAAAACTCTAGAAAAACTAGGGATAACAGGAACATACCTCAATATTGTAAAAGAAATCTATGCTAAGCCTCAGCCTAGCATCATTCTGAATGGAGAAAAACTGAAGGCATTCCCTCTAAAATCTGGTACAAGACAGGCATGCCCTCTCTCACCACTTCTGTTCAACATAGTTCTCGAATCACTGGCCAGTGCAATTAGACAGACAAAAGAAATTAAAGGCATAAAAATAGGAAAAGAAGAACTCAAATTATCACTATTTGCAGATGACATGATTCTATACCTAGCAGACCCAAAAGGGTCTACAAAGAAACTATTAGAGCTAATAAATGAATTCAGCAAAGTGGCAGGATATAAAATCAACACGCATAAATCAAAGGCATTCCTGTATATCAGCGACAAATCCTCTAAAATATATATGAGGACAACCACCCCATTCACAATATCCTCAGAAAAAATAAAGTACTTGGGAATCAACCTAACAAAAGAGGTGTAAGACTTATACAATGAATACTACAGAACCCTAAAGAGAGAATTGAAGAAGATCTTAAAAGATGGAAAAATATACCCTGTTCATGGATAGGTAGAATTAACATCATCAAAATGGCGATATTAACAAAAGTTCTCAATAGGTTTAATGCAATGCCAATCAAAATCCCAATGGCATTTCTTGTAGAAATAGAGAAAGCAATCATGAAATTCATATAGAAAAATAAAAGACCCAGAATAGCAAAAACATTGCTAAGCAGGAAGTGTGAATCAGTCGGTATAGCTATACCAGACTTCAAACTATACTACAGAGCAATAGAAACAAAAACAGCATGGTACTGGTACCAAAACAGGCGGGTGGACCAATGGTACAGAATAGAGGACACAGAAACAAATCCACAAAACTACAACTATCTTATATTCGATAAAGGGGCTAAAAGCATGCAATGCAAGAAGGCTAGCATCTTCAACAAATGGTGTTGGGAAAACTGGAAATCCATATGCAACAAAATGAAACTGAATCCCTTTCTCTCACCATGCACAAAAGTTAACTCAAAGTGGATCAAGGAACTTGATATCAAATCAGAGACATGGCGTCTGATAGAAGAAAAAGTTGGCTATGATCTACATACTGTGGGGTTGGGATCCAAATTCCTAAATAGGACACCCATAGCACAACAGTTAATAACTAGAACCAACAAATGGGACTTACTCAAACTAAAAAGTTATTTTCTCAGCAAAAGAAACAATAAGAGATGTAAATAGGTAGCCTACGTCCTGGGAACAAATCGTTACTCCTCACACTTCAGACAGAGCCCTAATATCCAGAATAAACAAAGAACTAAAAAAATTAGACAATGAGATAACAAATAACCCAATCAACAAATGGGCCAAGGACCTGAACAGAAATTTCTCAGAAGAGGACATACAATCAATCAAGAAGTATATGAAAAAATGCTCACCATCTCTAGCAGTCAGAGAAATGCAAATAAAAACCACCCTAAGATACCATCTCACTCCAGTAAGATTGGCAGCCTTTAGGAAGTCAAACACCAACAAGTGCTGGCGAGGATGTCGGGAAAAGTGTACTCTTGTACATTACTGGTGGGACTGCAAATTGGTGCGCCCAATTTGGAAAGCAGTATGGAGATTTCTTGGAAAGCTCGGGATGGAACCACCATTTGATCTAGCTATTCCCCTTCTCGGTCTATTCCCTAAAGACCTAAAAAGAGCACACTATAGGGCCACTGCTACATCCATGTTCATAGCAGCACAATTAACAATAGCAAGACTGTGGAACCAACATAGATGTCCTTCAATAAAATAATGGATAAAAAAATGTGGCATTTATACACAATGGAATATTACTCTGCAGTAAGAAATGACAAAATCATAGAATTTGGAGGGAAATGGATGGCATTAGAGCACGTTATGCTAAGTGAAGCTAGCCAATCCCTTAAAAACAAATGCCAAATATCTTCTTTGATATAAGGAGAGTAACTAAGAACAGAGTAGGGACGAAGAGCATGAGAAGAAGATTAACATTAAACAGGGATGAGAGGTGGGAGGGAAAGGGAGAGAGAAGGAAAATTGCATGTAAATGGAAGAAGACCCTCAGGGGTATACAAAATTACATACAAGAGGAAATGAGGGGAAAGGAGGAAAAATATAAGGGGGAGAAATGAATTACAGTAGAGGAGGTAGAGAGAGAAGAGGGGAGGGGAGGGGGGAGGGGGGATAGTAGAGGATAGGAAAGGCAACAGAATACAACAGTCACCAGAATGGCAATATGTAAATCAATGGTTGTGCAATTGATGTGATTCTGCAATCTGTATATGGGGTAAAAATGGGAGCTCATATCCCACTTGAATCAAAGTGTGAAATATGATATATCAAGAACTATGAAATGTTTTGAACAACCTACAATAAAATTAATTAAAAAAAACCAGCATGGTACTGGTACCAAAACAGGCGGGTGGACCAATGGTACAGAATGGAGGACACAGAGATTAATGCAAAAAGCTACAACTATTTTATATTTGATAAAGGAGCTAAAAGTATGCAATGGAGGAAATATAGTATCTTCAACAAATGGTGTTGGGAAAAATGGAAATCCATGTGCAACAAAATGAAACTGAATTCCTTTCTCTCGCCATGCACAAAAGTTAACTCATAGTGGATCAAGGTGCTAGATATCAAATCAAAGACTCTGTGTCTGATAGAAGAAAAAGTTGGCTCTGATCTACATATTATGGGGTCGGGCTCCAAATTCCTTTATATGACATCCATAGCACAAGAGTTAATAACAAGAATCAACAAATGGGACTACTTAAACTGAAAAGTTTTTTATCAGCAAGAGAAAGAATAAGAGAGGTAAATAAGGAGCATACATCATGGGAACAAATTTTTACTCCTCACACTTCAGATAGAGGCCTAATATCCAGAATATACAAAGAATTCAAAAAATTAGACAATAAGATAACAAATAACCCAATAAACAAATGGGTCAAGGACTTGAGCAGACACTTCTCAGAGGAGGACATACAATCATTCATCAAGTACATAATAAAATGCTCACCATTTCTAGCAGTCAGAGAAATTCAAATCAAAATCACCCTAAGATACCATCTCACTCCAGTAAATTGGTAGCCATTATGAAGTCAAACAACAACAAGTGCTGGCAAAGATGTGGGGTAAAAGATACTCTTGTACATTGCTGGTGGGACTGTAAACTGGTGTGGCCAATTTGGAAAGCAGTATGGAGATTCCTGGGAAAGCTGTGAATGGAACCACAATTTGACTCAGCTATTGCCCTTCTCTGACTGTTCCCTGAAGACCTTAAAAGAGAGTAATACAGGGATACTACCACATGGATTTTCATAGCAGTACAATTCACAATTGATACACTGTGGATCCAACCCAGATGCCCTTCAATAGATGAATGGATAAAAAAAATGTGGCATTTATACACTATGGAGTATTACGCAGCACTAACAAATGACAAAATCATAAAATTTGCAGAAAAATGGATGGCACTGGAGCAGATTATGCTTAGTGAAGATAGCCAATCCCTAAAAAATAAATACCAAATGTCTTCTTTGATATAATGAGAGCAACTAAGAACAGAGCAGGGAGCAATAGCAGGAAGAAAAGATTAACTTTAAACAGAGACATGAGGTGGGAGGGTAAGTGAGAGAAAAGGGAAATTGCATGGTAATGGAGGGAGACCCTCATTGTTACACAAAATTACATATTGTTGTGAGTGGAATGGGAAAATAAACATGGAGTGAAATAAATTACAGTAGATGGGGAAAAAAGAGAAGATCAGAAGGAAGGGGAGGGGAGATATTAGAGTATAGGAAAGGTAGCAGAATACAAGACTAGCTAATAGGGCATTATGTAAAAATGTGGATGTGTAATCGATGTGATTCTGTAATCTCTATTTGGGCTAAAAATGGGAGTTCATAAGCCACTTGAATCTAATGTATGAAATATTATATGTCAAGAGATTTTTAATGTTTTGAGCAACCAATAAAAGAAAAAAAGTAGCAATATATATGCCAATCGAAATTCATCATGAAATATATATAATCCACAGATCGAAAAATATTCATTTTACTGAACATGGATTAATGTATAATGTATAATGTTATTCAACTAGGAAGCTCACCCATAGGTTGAATTTTCAGTTCCAACAGCATTTAGGAGGAGTTATCCTTTCTCACAATTTGCATCTGCCAATTCAGTTACCTCACAAGTATGTACGTGTGGTACCAGGTAGAATTCTATATGTGCATATAAAAATACATGTGCTGAATTGGCTACAGAGAAAGGGAGACAGGAATTCACATATTTGTTAATTTTAAAAACACATGTAGAACTATTTCAACAAAAAAATGACTAGATTTATAACTCCTACACTATATAATGCAAAAGGCAATTGTAACAATACACCATGCCTCCTCTGAACTGCTTGTATTTCTATTCTGTTTGGGTTATTTTTCACCATCATATTAGAATTATTAGTCAGAGTATAGTAGGGTATGTGTTAGTTTCAGGGCTTCAGTATTTCAAATAGAAAATTGAAAAATGAATCGAATGTGTATGTAAATATGTGCTACACAAAAATCTTCCCACTCACATTCAGAACAATGCCTTGATATTACCTTGGCCCAAGTAAGACACAATTAGAGTAGAAAAGTGTGAAAATCTGTGAATACATATCTGGAATGGAATATGCTCGGGAGTTCACAACCTTGGTGGTGGTAGAGGAGTTTCCAAAAGTAAAGAACAGTGTAAACACTCCGCAAACATGGAGCTCTGCTGGCCTAAGACTTCTTGGAAAACTGCCTCTGAGGTTGGGCACTTGAAATATATGTTGTTGTCATGAGCTTTAACTTCCTTTGTAGTGAGACCATCAAAATGGGTCTGCATCTATGTGACCTGGAAGACATGGTTTCTTATATTCCAATGACCATGAGGCAGCAGTGCTGAATTCTCTCTTTGTATGTAAACTGTGGCCACTGGAGGCTAAGTGTCTCCTCGTGTGGACTGTGAAGACATTTGGTCATCCTCCACTTTTCGTGGTGTTTCTTGCTGCTGCACTGGGAATTTGGTATTTGCTTCACCAAATACAAGGAGTTCTACTAGGATACAGTGCTGAAGGGAGTTCTGTCACGTGTGGTGGGTCAGGGTCTGCAGGAGAATGCACCAACCAGGCTTCTATCCCACACAGCTTGCCCCAATAACCATAGTAAACTGATTCTGAACATTGCCCTGAAACCTCTCCATATAAAAAATGCCTTTACATATAAGTGTCTGATTTCTGCACTATGTCAGTCATAATCCATTTGGAAGCCAATGGCCGATCCACATGGCCCCACCATGGTGTTTTATCACACACCTGCCCACCACTGCTCTAGGCCCACTAATCAGCAGGATACAAATTACTGGCATCTCTGTTCTACACCATTTTCATAAAACCCAGTAAAACAAGGCATTCTCTGGTATACACATGATCAACCACAGGATTCCAAAGATTCTCCAGTGCCACCTGGTCATGGAAATTTCAAAAATTTCATGGTATTTATCTAGCCATTTTTCAAAGATTAAGTTGGAGACACTGTGGGTTTCAAATCATTCAGGAACCATTAAGTGTTGAGAAAGCTCATTTCAATGAAAGCTCTGGAGAACACTCACAGGCAAGGCTTCTCAAAGAGTTACCAAAAGGTCACATGAAGCCAGGCAAATTGAGGCCTACAATGTGAGGTCCATGTGTGTTTTGACTCTCAACTATACCTGCCAATCTTTCAGAATAAAATCATGTGATATCCTGGCTGAGGTTCCCATTGTTTTGTGGAAAGACACCCTGGGCCTAGATCTCAGTTTCCATGGGTGAGTCTCATGCATGGCCTTCTAAAATCCCAACACAATTCATGGCAATACTTCTCTGAGTTCAGTTCCAGAACTCAGTCTCTAAGGGGAATCGCGCCAGAGTTCAAGCCCAGGTGGAACCAGTCATTCCTTCCAACCACCACAAAAATGACCACAATTAAAATCAAAACACTCCCACAGGGCCCTCATCTTCTTCCATATAGACACTCATCATAACCTCTGGCTGGAGATTTCTATGAGGGGCACAGCCTAAGAAAGTGTCCAAAATAAGCTCACTTGCCCCTCATTTGCCTAAAATCATGGTGGCCTGGACACTCCTCCTGTGAACCTGGAGTGATCAAATATTCCTGCTGTTAAAGTGTTCCGCTTCTCCAATTTGAGGCCTACTGGCTGTGAGGTATAGATTCTTTATGTGATTTGGAGTCATGAGAAAACCCAAGCACATATGGGCAAGCCTCTGCAGGGATTTGAAGAACTCATTTAATCCAAAGAATCCCTATTCTCACTTAATGGAGGTCAGGAACCTAAAACAAGAAGGCAAAAAAATTCATCCACAATGACTTCTCTTTTGGCCATTTCGGTTTGGGAAGCACATGGGATTTTTCTTTAGATCCATTGGGTGCTGAGAATCTAAGTCACAGCCTCACACAAGGACCAGAGACTGATTCAGACACATCCCATTCCAAAGCAATTAAGCAAAGAGCCACAGGTGAAGCCCATTCATTTCCATATGAAAACAGTTTTCTTCAGGCTTCACAAAGGGTTGGCATGAGGCAAAGACCTTCCTGAAATTCAGGGTAATTGAAACACAAGTAAGCAAATGGCCCAAGAAGGGTTTCTTCACTGAGACTTTACTGGTCACACTGATATCTGAGTTTTCTGAGATGCTCTCAATCTCTTCAGCTATGCAGTACATGGCCATGTCACAGAGCCTTGTGGTGTTACATATCTGGGACACAAAACCATGAGCGTATTCTGTAGAGTGGCCAGAATTCACGAAGAAAACAGTAACTTAAGAAGACAGTAGGTGTTGCCCATCCATAAGGCAAAGTGAAGTCCATTAATCTATTGGGCAGTATTAATGTGGGGAAGCTTTCTACTAGAGAAAACAAATCCATTGATGCATTCTCTTTTCTAATGTCTACAACCACGGATACAGTGGGATACACAGACATAGAAACCCTCACAATGTCAAAGGACTTACTAGAAACAGTCCACTCCACACCAGAAAAAAACGCCTTTCCTACCTATTCTCAGAACATGAGAAAAAAAACACAAACTCACACCCACAACGGCAAAGCCACCTCCTTCCCCCAAGTAGGTCTGTGACTATCCAGAGTGTCTTCTGACTGGTGGGCCATATTATGTTCCCCCGAAATGGCCTGTCCTCTCTCAGATCTGGTCTCCTTGGCCAACTATGTGAAGTTGTCAGGAGACAGCGGTGAGCCACTACCTGCTTTCTCAGGGAAGGTGCCTCTTCAGAGCTCTTCTGGCAATTGGCCATCCTCACATCAGTAGGTACCAAGAAAGACTGACTCTGTCCTTGGAAAAAGCAAACAAGTTAGCCCAATGGGACTAGGACTGGGACTGGCTCTGGGTGCCTGGCTTCCTGGATCCCAAGTTCAGAGAATTCAATCACCAAGGAAGTGAGGAGAGGTCACTTCCTTCAGGAACTGAATGAGGTCACTGCCTTGAAAACCACTTTGTCCTAACAGTTGCTTCCAAGGGTCCCATGAGATGGAGGCTGCCCCAACATCCTCTGACACATTCAGAAGTTAGAATGGAATATCAACCTTAGGCAACCAGGTACAGCTCTCCACACAGGCCTGGTTTCTTCCAACTTCTTTACAATAAGAAAAGAGAGGCTGAATTAGACCCATCAATTCATCCTGACCAGGTTGTTTGCCATGGAAGATTTCTATTGCTCTCTCAGGTTCTACATAGCTGCATAAATCTTCTCCAAGGATCATTTCTCCATGGATCTTTGAGGTTCTCAGAAGGTGGAAGATCACCTACATTCCTATATTGTAAGACCAACTCTGTCCCTGCTCTTCTGTAAGTTATATTGATGGAACAGTGTATGTTTAGGGTTAATAACATGTTTGATTTGGGTTAGGAATCATTTTGCGAGATGAATAATGGTATTGGCAACCTTCGATATTTACAAGAGTATATAGGTGAAATATAAGTATGAAAGCAGAAAATTAGGAAAGATTTGAAGCCCAGAAGGGAATTGGACCCTTAAGTGGTATACTTAGCTTTGAGTTATGTGCTGCACAGTTGTCTCAGATAAATCAATATACAATGGCATAGGACCTTGTACCTTGGATGATTGAATGTTGAAGAGAACATCCAGTCAAAAAGCGATATTCAGTACGATGAGGAAGGTAGTCGTTAGGTTTAGAATGAAGAGTGAGTATAGGATTTGGACAAAAAGTTCTTTTCAACAGGCTTGAGGTTGAATATATAATCTTAGGAAGAAACAAATATGTAGTCACCAATAGGATTGACATTTGAGAGCATTAGGCAACCTGGACATAGATGTTTTTAGTAATCCATGCTCACTTTCCATTTAGGCTTTGGTACAATTGAAAGTGTGACCTTTGCTTTTTGTGTCCAGAATATTTCTGTGATAAAATGTATATGTATATCACGTGACATGAGTATTTCTTCCACCATTTCCAGGAGCAATATTTGGAATACATATAAATTTGTATTGGGGTACAAATAGGTATACCCTCTGTCTATGAATATAGCAATAACGCATGAATAGACCATACTGGGAATAAATAATATAACTGGATCCACTTTAAATAATGGATTGAATGGATATCTGAAAATATATAAGAAATGTTATAGAGATGCACAATCAATCATTCCAACCAGTTATATATCTAATGGTCATCTTAGGGTTATGTTTTATCATGAAGGATGTGTGAGTTTTGCTTAAAAATTGATCATGGAAATTGAAAATAATATATTTGAAAAAAGTCTCATGAAAAGACCAGTCAAGAAACATAGGGAAATGCATGTGTTCTGGAGCAAGAAGTGATTGAAAGTGAAACAAATGCCTATAAATTTGCTAAGTAGTGGATGAAATATATATCCTATGATGTGCATAAACTGAAGAAATAGTAATGTACCAGTGTTGAATAATAATTAATGTCAAAATACACATCATGTCCCATAGGAATCTACTAGCATTGATGTTAAACTAGGTCAGTTAATGTAGAAATACTAGGATTTGTTTGCACCTTTCACTGAAGTTAGTTTTCAGTACTAGGAAACAAATATGTATTTCAGGTGGATGAATATTTCTGAGAATAATCTTGTGAAAAGTTGATTATTAATCCACATACATGAACATGAATGAATTTAGGGAGTGTATATAAGACACATATATTTCATATTTTGAAAAATCTGGAGATTTATTTTGTATATATATATATATATATATATATATATATATATATATATATATATATATACACACACACACACAAACACACACACAAACAAAGACATTCAAAAGTAGAATTATATATGCCAATCGAATTTCACCATGAAATATATATCATCCACAGATCAAAAAATATTCATTTTACTGAACATGGATTTATGTATAATGTTATTCAACTAGGAAGCTCACCATTAGCTTGAATTTTCAGTTCCAACAGCATTTAGGTGGAGTAATCTCTTCTCACAATTTGTATCTGCAATGTCAGGCACCTCACAAAAATGTACGTGTGATATCAGGTAGGATTCTATATGTGTATATAAAAATTAATGTGCTGAATAGGTTACAGCGAAAGGGAGATAGGAATTCACATATTTGTTAACTTTAATACACATATAAAACTATTTCAATTAAAAAATGACTAGATTTATAACACCTACCTTTTATCTTGCAAAAGGCAAGTCCAATATACACCATGCCTCCTCTGAACTGCTTGTATTTCAATTCCGTTTGGGTTATTTTTCTCCATCATATTAGTATTTGTAGTTAGCGTCTAGAAGGGTATGGGTTATTGTCAGGAATTCAGTATTTCAATTGGAAAATTGGAAAGTGAATCCAATGTGTATGCAATTATGTGCTGCACAATATTCTTCCCACTCTCATCCAGAACAATGGCTTGACATTAACTTCGCCCCAAGTAAGACGCAATTACAGAAGAAGAGTTAGAAATTCTGTGAATACATATCTGGAATGGAAAATGCTCAGGAGTTCACAACCTTGGAGGTGGTAGAGGATTTTCCAAAAGTAGGGGACAGGGTTGATCACCCAACATGATCTTTCATTAAAATTGTGAGCCATCTTGCCACAAAGCCATGAAAAGATAATTTTTGCTTTACTATAAATTACTGCAAATTCTGAACCTGCTTAGAATGCCTGAGCATGTTTTGAACTCACCCATGCCTGGCTCTCTGACCAGATAACGGCCCTCTCTGAAACTTTAATGACACCTCATAAATATTCGCCTTCCCTGGCCAGACAATGACCCTCTCTGAGGCTCTAATGGTCCTCATAATTTCTGATGCTGGGGCCAGAAAAAACAAATGTAAACTACAATTAGTGTGATGCTTGTCAAATTCTGTTTTCTGTAACCCCCCTTTTGTGTAACTTTCTGGGCTATAAAGCTGGGCTGTAGGAAAGGTGGGGTTGCTGTCTTGTTCCCGCCATTTTGAGAGGGAGAGGCAGCCCGGCTGCTTGAAATATTAAGCTTGCCTTAATTTGATTTTAATTGGAGTCAGTGGTCTTTTCTTGTGTCCTGGACTAACATTTTGGAGTTCCCCAGCAACATGACCCGACCAGATCACAAAGCCAGACTGCTGGAAATTCTGAAGCTGGCCTATCCTCCAGGACTCCAGGCTGGAGAGCCAAGTTCCAAGGCCTTGGAATGAGCCTTCAGTCCTTGGATCACTGCAGTGAACCATCGCACTAAAACTATTATCAAGCACCTGGTGGAGGAGGCCTTCATAGGTAAGAGGCGCCTTTATAACATCTGATATCCGGTTAAGGGAGTACTCTTCTGATGACAGAGAGGTGGCCTGGGAAGGCTCACATATACTCCTGTCCGGGACAGTAATAGGAATCCTTCTTTCCTCTGTTCTTTTCTGTAGGGAATACCTCTGAAAGTGTAGAGAGGTGCCAACTGGCACGCAGGAGCTCCTACCCCGGAGCTTTAGCAAGACGCTGCATTGCTCCTCTGGTTTTCTGTTTATTCGCCGAGTTTCTGTTTTTTTTTTGTGTGTTTTGCTCTGTGTTCTAAATGTTTTTTATTTGTTTGTTTTTGTGCGTTTTGTTGTGTGATTTCTGTGGTAAAAACTTAAGGATATTGGACGTGAAAATGGGTAATAAAGCATGTAAGCCTGTCACCCCTTTGGACTGTGTTTTAAAGAAATGTGATGCACTATACCCCCCTTTGTTAAGCAGGATGAGAGAAGCCCCTAGCTGGCTGTCTGGAGCACACCCACTGCAGAGCGCAATGCCTGCTGGAGACCTAATAACTGAGTATCTCCCAGGTTAACAAGTGAAGCTCCTTTAAAACCCCTTGTCCCTCCAGATCAAGAGAGTCACAACTTTGGACAGAGTCCCCTGTTTTTATCCTTTGTTAGCAAAGCAGTAAACCTCCCTTTTACTTTTTCTCAAACCCTGTCCTTATATTAAATTGGTATTAATTGGCTTCAAGGTCCAGAACCGAAATTTAAGTTACGAATTTTGATACCCCCCCGACCCCGGAATTTTTGAGAGCTGACTACTGAAATGTTAGGAGATTCAGCGTGCTTGGGGTGGAACCAAACCAGAGGAGCTAATCCTGTAAGTAAAAGACGGGACTGAGGGACTCCCAGCAGCTGCCGAAGTCCTGTTGCTTCAGTAAATTCCCTCCTTCCTTCCCTGCACTGTAAGTATTATGCCACCTCTGTTTTCTTAAAAAAGAGAAAAAGAAAAAGGAGACACTAAATGCAGTAAAGTCACCATGGAGACCTTTGATATTACATTTCAGGTTGCCCCTCTGTGAAAACATCTGATGCCCTTGTGGGGACATCTATCATGCCACTGGTGTAGGAGATTTTTCTCTTATCTGCTGTTTTAAAGGCTTCTGTCCTGTCAGCCATAGTCTGGAGCTCCTTTCTGTCTGTCTTTTGTCTTTATTTCTGGCCATTGAAGACATGTGCAATAATGTGTTGATATTATAAATTGTTTCTTGGGAATGATCTTAGCTGAATGTGTGTCTAAATGATGATGTTTTATTGTAACAATATGGTATCTGGATGGGTTTTTGTAGCATTGCTCAATCTTGCAGTTAAAAGTCGTGTTTAGGTAATTTTTTAGTTTATGATTTCAGATAATTCATGCCAGAGAACTTAAATACTTAAAATGGAAAACTAAAGAATTCTACTTCCAAGTTGGCAAGTAACTTCCCAATCATTTAGTCTTTTTTTTCACCAATTTTTAATTGGGTAGCCTGGGAAAATATCACAGTGTGTCAGTGCATTAATTTGGACAAGGATAGTAAATCATAGTATGGTATCTGTTGACAAAACAAGATGTTAAGGTATAAAATTTTGAATTGTATCTTAAAATTGTATCATAATTTTCAACATCCTCACCTGAAAATTATGGTTAAAGTGCCTTAGGCCTGAGGTGTCCGCTCAGAATAGCAGTTTTGTCCAGCTCCTTCCAGAACTCAGCCAGGACTTATGTTGAAATGTAAATGAAAGAAGCCTGCAAGCTCAGTAGGAGACTGATCTGATGTCTAAGTGGGAAAAAAAAAGGTAAATCGTATGGTATTTACTAATTACTGGCCAGTCATTTTTTCTAGGACGCTCATTTTTTCCCTTAGATTCTGTATTTTTTTTGAGCTCATTATTTTGATCCTAGAGAACTAGGTTAATATTTTTCTCATCAGTTCTATCTTTGACCAACAGTGGAGTTCTGAAACATTACAATGGAGATTTCACCTGTGAAAAGCTACAAGGCCTTACTATTATTATTTGTGCACACTTTTGTTATGTGTTGTATGTCCATATATCCATATGTTCGTATATCATATATATGATATACAAATTAACATATATAAGGAGCGATCATTAAAAAAAAGCACTCATAAAAACAAATTTTAAAAAGTGGATTCGAAGATCTTTAATTCACGTGAGTTAAATGGTTCACTTTAAATTTGGATAAACAAATAACAATAAATGTCTTTAAATTCAAGCTTACAAGATTTTCTAGCTGCTCAAAAATCTAATAAAATATTAATGTCTATAAAATGTCTAATATGCCTTGGTTCTAGGACTTTTCCTTTAACAAAAAAATGGTTTACACTGTTCAATACATTTCTCTAATATTTTGATAAATAAGTGAAGTAAATTTGATATGGGATTACTCATTCATGAGTACTTTTGTTAGATATCTGATTGATTTAGTAAGGTCTGTATAAGTTTGTTCTAAAGTCTGTATAAGATTGTAAAAATCAGTCATGTGATAAAGTGACACAAATTTCTGAAAACAAAAGTTTACCCATAACATTGTGTTTATTTTTATTTTTCTAGAGCAAGCAACCATAAAAATTAAACAACTGATTAAATAAGAACTGTTATTTTAGAGCACTGTACTGGAATTTCTTTAAAAGCTAAATTTGGTTAATGTAAAAACATCAATGTCATTGTGATGCTATTAATGTGCTCATATCTTCCAGGTATACAAGTCTGTAAGGTAGAAACTTTAAAAGAGCATTACATCAAGCTGGTGTTCTGAAGTTGTATGGTAAAAAAAATATATATATATATTGGGGATTTATTTACTTGTTATCAATAAGATATGTAAAGTTTTATGTTACTTTTTACATTGGGGAAAAATTTAAATATATTTTTAAGTTAATGAGCGCCTAATCTATGTAAAGGTTAAAAACTTTCAGCCTTTCTTTAATTCATGTTTTAAATGTGATATCATATGGTGTTAGCTAATGTTCATGTGACCTCAAACAATTTATGTAAACTGTGTAAGATGATATTTAAAAAAAAAAAAGATCAGCTTTAGAACTAAAAGACTTAAGATTTATATAGAGCCCTGCCTTACCTGAGATAAGGCTCTGTGTCTCATCTTACAACATGTGAGAATAACTACGAAAGCAGTAGGTCAGATGTTATTTAATTTAAAGTTACGTTCAGAAGTTTTTTGTTTTTTTTTTCTGTCAAGATTACTAGGATCTCAAAAAGGGGATATAATTTATAACTCAGCCAAAAATTCAGGGTAGCTATTACACGAACTAAGTATTTTTACTCTTGTTAATTTTATTTTGTAATTTCCTTATAAGTTAACTAAAGATTCCCTGTTAGTGTTTTACAAAAGAGTTGCTTTTGAACACAACATTGGTTAATTTAAGATAATAAGGCATCACCTACAAGACAGAAAAATACAGATCCCAAATAATAAAAAGATAAATAATTTTAAATTATAGACATTAAAGCACAGTACTCTTAATATAAGGCTGTTAAAATTTATTTGCTGGATGTTTAAGATTAGGATTTAAAATTTAATTTAAATGAAAAGGGACAATAAAACAAATTTTGGCTCTTGCCCTCTGAGTCAGTTTGTATCCAGGGAACAGGAGACTTCTCTAAAGAACTTTGCAACTCTCAGCCACATAAACTCCTGATCAGGAAGATTAATGAGGCCACTGGAGAACAGAAAGCCAATCAGTGCATTTTCTACGAAGAAGAGAGTCATCAGAGAAGGGAGATATTCCTGATGCTTCTGAGAGAAGCCACATGGTCAAGCAAGACCTGGAATCACCTAGCGCAAATGGCACTAGCAGAACTGAGAAGCTGCTCTCAAGTTTCCCCAGAAATGACTCCCATAAAATCTCAGCTGACTGTTAACAATAGATAGAAACAAAAGTCAGTTTTACTGCTTCATCTTAAACTCTTAGCAAAGACAGATAAACCCAAAATACAGCCATTCCTGGGCATTTTAAATAATAATAGTTATAATAATATTTTAACGTATACACTTTATGGTAGCCTCCCAAAATAAGTAAGACTGGAGGCTACAAAGAAGGATTCTCAGAGAGGAATGCCTGATGAGAATAAAAAGAGACTATCAAGAGGAGCTACCAGAGGCAGAAGTTTTTTGTTTAAGGCCTACAGATATTCCTAACCTACACAGGTAGGCTTGGTGTTTGCTAGTATGATTATCCAGCCCTGACTAACAGAATTAAAGGTTTCTCTATTACACACAGAGGTCATACTAGTAAAAGGAATTTGCAAGATCAGATGACATTAAATTATTAAACTGTATCTTTTGGGGTGGGACAACTGTGACACTAAAAGTTAAATAATAAGTTGAAAGTCCTGATAACTGGGGATATTGAAGACAGATGAGGGGACATCTATACAGTGACTTGTTTCAGCAGCTGCAACATTTATTCAGTACTCATGGTTTTTGTTTCTCTCATAGAAGAACCCATCCCCAGATGACTTTACAAACTGTTCTACCACAACCAGACTTCAAACCGAACTGACTTCTAAAAGGCAACTCATGTCCCTCATGCTGTGCCCCCTCATGTCACCCTCTCTCAGCTCAGAAGAAGCCAAAATGAGTGACGCCACTCTTCTTACAACAATGGAGCCAAAAATAAATAGACTTTCATTTTAAGTAATTAATTAAGTCAGGTAAAATCAGGGAGACTGGTTTTGTGTGAGTTCAAAAAATATGGAGAATGTTACGTGAAGTATTAAAATTCCCTCAGTGCTCTTCCCCTACCCTATCAAAGATTTGAAAGGGACACATTAGAAAAGGGGGGAATGATAGACCCAACCTGATCTTTTATTAAAATTGGGATCCATCTTGCCACAAAGCCATGAAAAGAAAATTTTGGCTTAACTATAAATTACACCAAATTCTGAACCTGCTTGCAATGCCTGCCCGTGGCCTTGAACTCACCCATGCCTGGCTCTTTGACCAGGAACAGCCCTCTATGAAACTTTATTGACACCTCATAAATACTGGCCTTCCCTGGCCAGACAATGACCCTCTCTGAGGCTCTAATGGTCTTCATAAATTCTGATGTTGGGGCCAGCAAATATATATATATATATATATATATATATATATATATATATATATATATATATAAACTACGATTAGTTTGATGCTTGTCAAAGTTCTGATATTTTAACCCCCCTGTAGTGTAAAATTCTGGGTTATAAACCTGGGCTGTAGGAAATTTGGGTGGCTGTCTTGTTCCCACTGTTTTGGGAGGGAGAGGCCACCTGGGCAGTGGAAAATATAAGCTTGCTTTAACTTGATTTTAATTGGAGTCAGTGGTCTTTTCTTGCATCCTGGTCTAATAGGTAAATGCTATCAAACAAGGAGCTCTGCCAGCCTGAAGACTTCCTTAGAAACTGCCTCTGACGATGGGCACTTGACATATATGTTGTTGTCAGGAGCTTTAGCTTTCTTTCTAATGAGACCATCAAAGCTGGATCTGCATCTATGTGACCTGGAGGACATGGTTTCTTGTTTTTCAAAGGACATGAGGCAGCAGTGCTGAATTCACTCTTTGTAGGTAAACTGTCGCCACTGAAGGCTAAGTGACTCCCCGTGTGGACTGTGAAGCAATTTGGTCATCCTCCACTTTTCGTGGTGTTTCTTGCTGCTGCACTGGGAATTTGTTATTTGCTTCACAAAATACAAGGAATTCAGCTGGGACACAGTGCTGGAGGGAGTTCTTTCACATGAGATGGGTCAGGGTCTGCAGGAGAATGCATCAACCAGGCTTCTATCCCACATAGCTTGTCCCCTTGACCATTGCACCTGATTCTGAACATTGTCCTGAAACATCTCCATATAACAAGATGCCTTATATGGAGAGTTATCAGACATATAAGTGATTCCTGGCTGCACAATGTCAGCCACAAGCCATTTGGAAGTCAATGGCAGATACACATGGCGTGACCACAGATGTTTTATCACACACCTGCACACCACAGCTCTGGGCCCACTACTCAGCAGGCTCCAACATACTGGTATCTCTGTTCTACATCATTTTCATGAAACCTAGTCAATCAAGGCACTGTCTGGTACACACTTCATCAGCAAGAGGACATTGAAAGGTTCTCCAGTGCCACCTGGTCATGAAAATTTCAAAAATTTCATGGTATTTATCTAGCCATTTTTCAAGGATGAAGTTGGAGAAATTGTCGGTTTCAATTCATTCAGGAACCATTAACGTTTGAGGAAGCACATTTCAAGGAAACTCTGGAGAATTCTCAGAGGCAAGGCTTCCCAAAGAGTGTCCAAAAAGACACATGAAGCCAGGCCCATTGAGGTCTACAATGTGAGGCCCATGTGTGTTTTGACTGTCAACGATGGCTGCCAAGTCTTTCAGTATAAAATGATGTGATGCCCTGGCAGAGATTGACAATGCTCTGTGGAAAGCCACCCTGGGCATTGATCTCAGTTTCCAAAGGTAACTCTCATGCGTGGTCTCCTAAAATCCCAACACAATTCATGGCAATACTTCTCTGAGGTCAGTTCCTGAACTCAGTCTGTAAGGGGAATCACACCAGAGTTCAAGCCCAGGTGGACCTAGGCATCTCTTCCAACCACCAAACAAATGACCACAATTAAAACCAAAACACTCCCAAATGGCCCTCATCTTCTTCCACATAGACACTCTTCATAACCTCTGGCTGGAGGTTTCCATGAGGGGCACAGCCCAAGACAGTTTTCCAAATGAACTCCCTTGCCCCTCATTTGCCTAAAGTCAGGGTGGCCTGGACTCCCTTCCTGTGAACCAATAGTGATCAAATAGTCCTGCTCTTAATACTGCTCTGCTTCTCTAATTTGAGGCCTACTGACTGTGTGGTATATATTCTTTATGTGAATTGGTGTCATGAGAAAACACAAGCCCTTATGTGCTAGCCTCTGTAGGGCTTTGAAGAACTGATTTGACACAAAGGATCCCTATTCTCACGTGATGGAGGTCAGGAAGCTTACAGAGGAAGGCGAGAGACTTCATCCACAATGACTGCTCTTTTGGCCATTTTCGTTTTGCATGCACACTTGGAAACTTTCTTTAGATCCATCAGGTGCTGAGAATCTAAGCCGCTGCCTCACACAGGGCAAAGAGGATGATTCAGCCACATCTCTTTCCAAAGCAATTAAGCAAAGAGCCACAGGTGATGCCCATTCATTTCCATTTGAAAACTCTTTTTTTCTGGCTTCACAAAGGGGTTTCCTGAGGCAAAGATCTTCCTGACATTTAGGAAAACAGAACAATAGGTAAGCAAAAGGCCCAGTGCAGTGTTTTTCCACTGAGACTTTAATGGTCACACTGATATGTGAGTTTTCTGAGATGCTTCTATTCTCTTCAGCTATCCAGTACATGGCCATGTCACAGAGCTTGGAGGTGGTACATATCTTGGAAACCAAACCATGAGGCTATTCTGGAGAGTGGCCAGTATTCAGGAAGAAAACAAGAACTTAGGAAGATAGTAGGTGTTGCCCATCCATAAGGCAAGACTCTCTCCATTCTTAAATTGTGCAGTATGAATGTTGGGAAGCTTTCTACTAGACAGGACACAACCATTGATGCATTCGCTTTTCAAATGTCTACAACCACAGATACAGTGGAATGCACAGACATAGAAACACTAGCGTTGTCAAACGACTTTCTAGAAACATTCCAGTCCAAACAAACAAACAGTCTTTCCTACCTATTCTCAGAAAAGAGACAAAACCACAAACTCACACCAACACCCACAACGGCACCTCCTTCCCCCAAGTATGTTGGTGAATATATTGAGTGTCCTCTGACTGGTGGTCCATACTATGTTCCCCCAAAATGGCCTGTTCTGTCTCAGATCTGGTCTCCTTCGCCAACTCTGTGAAGTTGTCAGGAGCCATGGTTGAGCCACTACCTGCTTTCTCAGAAAAGGCTCCTCTTCAGAGGTCTCCTGACATTTGGCCATTATCACTTCAGTAGGTACCAACAAAGACTGACTCTGTCCTTGGTAAATCCAAACAATTGAGACCACTGGGACTGGGACTGGGACTTACTCTGGGTGCCTGGCTTCCTGGATCCCAAGTTCAGAGTGTTCCATCACCAAGAAAGTGTGTACTGATATTTGCTTCTAAGGGTCCCAGGAGATGGAGACTGCCCCTACTTTCTGTGACAGTTTCACAAGTTAGAATGGTATATCAACAATAGGCACCCGGGAACAGCTCTTCTCACAGGCCTGGTTTGGTCCATCTTCTCTATATTAAGAAGAGAAAGGCTGATTCAGATACATCTCTTCATCCTGACCCGGTTGTTTAACATTGAAAATGACTTTTGCTCTCTCAGGTCCTTCAAAGCTGCCTTCTTCTCCATGTATCATTTCTGCATGGACCTTTGAGGTTCTCATCAGGTGGAAGATACCCTACAATCGAGTATTGGAAGACCAACTCTCTCCCTGATCTTCTGTAAATTTAGATTGAGGGAACAGTGTATGGTTAGGGTTAACAACATGTTCGATTGGGTTAGGAATAATTCTGCAGGATGAATAATGGTTATGGGAACATGTGATATTTACAAAATATACAGTTGAAATATAGGTATGAAAACAGAAATCTAGGTAAGATTTGATGCCCAGAAGGGCATTGGGCCCTTGATTGGGATACTTAGCTTTGAATTAATTTCTGCACAGATGTCTCAGATAAATCAATATACAATGGTATAGGATATTGTACCTTGGATGATTGAATGTCGAAGAGAACATGCAGTCAAAAAGGGATAGTTGGTAGGATTAGAAAGATAGACGGTAGTTTTAGAAAGATGAGTGAGTATAGGATTTGGACAAAATGGTCTTTAGCAATAGGGTTTCATGTAGAGAGTGAATGTAAATGTCAGCACATGTTAAGAGGCAGTCACAATGATGAACTGGGGAAAATATATATCAATAGAGACATTAGGAAATCAGGCAAAGTATAAGGTGAGTAATAGGATTAGACATTTTCAACAGGTTTGAGGTTGAATATATAATCTTAGGAAGAAACAAATATGTAGTCACCAATAGGATCCACATTTGAGAGCAATAGGCAAACTGGACATGGATGATTTTAGTAATCCATGTTCAATTTCCATTTAGGCTTTAGTAAAATCATAAGTGTGACATTTGCTTTTTGTTTCCAGAATATTACTGTGATAAAATGTATATGTAGATCAGGTGACATGAGTATTTCTTTCACCATTTCTAGGAAAAGTATTTTGAAGACGTGTAAATTAGTATTTTGAATACAAATAGGTGTACACTGTGTCTATGAATATAGAAATAATGCATGAATAGACCATACTGTGAATAAATAATATAACTGGTTCCAACTTAAATAATGGTTCAAATTGATATCTGAAAATATACAGGAAACCTTATATTGATATATATCCATTCATTCAAACCAGTTATACATCTAATGGTAATATTAGGGTTATGGTTTATCATGAAGAATGTGTGAGTTTTGCTTCAAAAGTAATTGTGGAAATCGAAAATAATGTGTTTGGAAAGAAGTCTCATTAAAAGACCAGTCATGTAACCTGGAGGAATACATGTGTTCTGAAGCAGGAAGTGATTGAAAGTGAAACAAAAGCCTTTAAATTTGTGAACTTTTGGATGAAATATATATGTTATGATGTGCATAAACTGAGGAAATAGTAATGTACAAGTGTTGAAAAAAAATGAACGTCAAAATACACATCATGTCCTATAGAAATCTACTTGCATTTATATTAACCTGGGTCAATTAGTGTAAAAATATTAGGATATGTATGCACAATTCACTTAACTTAGTTTTCAGTACTAGGAAACAAATACGTACTTCAGGAGGATGAATATGTCTTAGAATAATCTTATGAAAAGTTGATTATAAATACGCACTTAAATATTAATGAATTTAGGGAGTACATAATAAGATACATTTATTTCATATTTTGAAAACTCTGGAGAGTATATATATATATATATATATATATATATATATATATATATATATAAAATACACACACAGAAATTAAAAAGTATTAATATACAAGCCAAATGAAATTCACCATGAAATATATATCATCCACAGATCTAAAAATATTCATTTTACTGAACATGAATTTATGTATAATGTTGTTCAGCTAGGATACTCACTCATAGGTTGAATTTTCAGTTTCAACAGTGTTTAACAGGAGTGATCTCTTCTCACAATTTGTATCTGCCAAGTGAGCCACCTCACAAGAATGTACGTGTGGTACCAGGTAGGATTCTATATGTGCATATAAAAATATATGTGCTGAATAGGCTACAGAGAAATGGAGACATGAATTCACATATTTGTTAACTTTAAAAACACATGGAGAAGTGTTTCAACAAAAAAATGACTAGATTTAAAACTCCTACCATATATAATGCAAAAGGAACGTCCAAATGTTAACCTTGCATCCTCTGAACTACTTGTATTTCAATTTGGTTTGGTCTATTTTTATCCATCATAATAGGATTTGTAGTCAGAGTCTAGTAGGGAGTGGGTTACTATGAGGGATTCAGTATTTTGAATGAATAATTGGAAAATGAATCCAATGTGTATGCAAATATGTGCTACAAAAAAATCTTCCCACTCTCATCCAGAACAATGCCTTGACATTACCTTAGCCCCAAGTAAGATACAATTAGAGGAGAAGAGTTAGAAAATCTAGGAATACATATCTGGAATGGAAAATGCTCTGGAGTTCACAACACTGGAGGTGGTAGAGGAGTTTCCAAAAGTAATGGAGACTGTAAAAACTCCACAAACATGGAAGTGTGCAGGCCTCAAGACATCTGGGAAACTGTCTTTGAGGTTGTACACTTGAAATATATGTTGTTTTCAGGAGCTTTAGCTTCCTTTTTAGTGAGACCATCAAAGCTGTGTATGCATCTGTTACATGGAGGACATGGTTTCTTATTTTCCAATGAACATGAGGTAGCAGTGCTGAATTCTCTCTTTGTGGGTTTACTGTGGCCACTGGGGTCTAAGAATCTTTCCGTGTAGACTGTGAAGCCATTTGGTCATTCTCCAATTTTGTTGTGTTTCTTGTTGCTGCACTGGGAGTTTGGTATTTGCTTCACAAAATACAAGGAGTACCACTGGGACACAGTGCTGGAGGGAGTTCTGTCACGTGTGGTGTGTAAGGGTTTGCAGGAGAATGCACCAACCAGGCTTCTACGCCACATTGCTTGCCCCCTTGACCGTAGCAACTTGATTCTGAACATTGCCCTGAAAACTCTCCATCTAACAAGATGGCTTAATATACAAAGGTATGCTGGCTGCACCATGTCAGTCACAAGCATTTGGAAGCCAAAGTAAGATCCACATGTCCCCACCACAGATGTTTTATCACACAACTGCACACCACAACTCTGAGCCCACTACTCAGCAGGCTCCACCATACTGGCAGCTCTGTTCTACACCATTTTCATGAAACCCAGTCAAGGAAGGCACTGTCTGGTACACTCTTGATCAGCAACAGGACATCCAAAGGTTCTCCAGTGCCACCTGGTCGTGGAAATTTCAAAAATTTCATGGTATTTATCTAGACATTTTTCAAGGATGAAGTTGGAGAAACTGTGGGTTTCAATTCATTCAGGAACCATTAAATTTTTAGGAAGCACATTTCAAGGAAAACTCTGGAGAATTTTCAGAGGCAAGTCTTCCCAAAGAGTGGCCAAAAGGCCACATGAAGCCAGGCCCATTGAGGTCTACAATGTGAGGTCCATGTGTGTTTTGACTCTCAACAATGGCTGCCAAGTCTTTCAGAATAAAATCATGTGATGTCCTGGCTGAGATTGACAGTGCTTGGTGAATAGCCACCCCAGGCTTAGATCTCAGTTTCCAATGGCGACTCTCATGCATGGCCGCCTAAAATCCCAACACAATTAATGGCAATACTTCTCTGAGGTCAGTTCCAGAAATCAGTCTTTAAGGGGAATCGCACCAGAATTCCAGCCCAGGTGGACCCAGGATTCTCTTCTAACCACCAAAAATTGACCACAATTAAAACCAAAAAACTCCCACATGGCCCTCATCTTCTTCAACATAGACACTCTGAATAACCTCTAGCTAGAGGTTTCCATGACGGGCGCAGCCCAAGACAGTGTCCAAAATAAGCTCCCTTGTCCGTCATTTGCCTAAAGTCAGAGTGGACTAGACACCATTCCTGTGAACCAAGAGTGATCAAATAGCCCTTCTTTAATACTGCTCTGCTTCTCCAGTTTGAGGCCAACTGACTGGTATAGATTCTTTATGTGAATTGGTGTCCTGAGAAAACCAAGCACCTATTGGCTAGCCTCTGCAGAGCTTTGAAGAACTGGTTTGACATAACGGATCCCTATTCTCACTTGATGGAGGTCAGGAAGCTTACAGAGGAAGGCGAGAGACTTCATCCACAATGACTGCTCTTTTGGCCATTTTGGTTTTGGATGCACACTTGGAAACTTTCTTTAGATCCATCAGGTGCTGAAAATCTAAGCCACTGCCTCACAGAGGGCAAAGAGGCTGATTCAGCCACATCCATTTCCAAAGCATTTAAGCAAAGAGCCACAGGTGACGCCCATCGTTTTCCATTTGAAAACTGATTTCTTCAGGTTTCACACAGGGGTGGCCTGAGGCAAACACGTTCCTGACATTCAGGACAACAGAACAATAGGTAAGCAAAAGTCCAAAGTAGTATTTCTCCACTGAGACTTTACTGGTCGCACTGATATCTGAGTTTTCTGAGATGCTCTCATTCCCTTCAGCTATCCAGTACATGATCATGTCACAGAGCTTGGAGGTGGTACATATCTTGGAAATAATACCATGAGGCTATTCTGGAGAGTGGCCAGTATTCAGGAAGAAAAGAGGAACTTAAGAAGATAATAGGTGTTGCCCATCCATAAGGCAAGCAGCTCTTTATTCTTTAATTTGGCAAGATGAATGCTGGGAAGCTTTCGACTAGACAGGACACAACCATTGATGAATTCTCTTTTCAAATGTCTACAAAAATGGATTCAGTGGGATACACAGACATAGAAACACTCGCGTTGTCAAACGACTTTCTAGAAACATTCCAGTCTAAACAAACAAACCGCCTTTCCTACCTATTCTCAGAACATGAGACAAAACCACAAACTCACACAGACACCCACAACGGAATCTCCTTCCCCCAAGTATGTCTGTGAGTATCCTGAGTGTCCTCTGACTGGTGGGCCATACTATGTTCCACCAAAATGGCCTGTCCTATCTCAGACCTGGACTTCTTTGCCAACTCTGTGAAGTTGTCAGGAGCCATGGTTGAGCCACTACCTGCTTTCTCAGAAAAGGCCCCTCTTCAGAGCTCTCCTGGCATTTGGCCATTCTCACTTCAGTAGGTACTAAGAAAGACTGACTCTGTCCTTGGTAAATCCAAACAAATGAGACCACTGGGACTGGGACTGGGACTGGCTCTGGGTGCCTGGCTTCCTGGATCCCGAGTTCAGAGAGTTCCATCACCAAGGAAGTGTGATAGGTCACTTCCTTCACGAACTGAATGAGGTCACTGGGTTGGCAACCACTTTTTCCTAACAGTTGCTTCCAAGGGTCCCATGAGATGGAGGCTGCCCATACTTCCTGTGACACTTTCACAAGATAGAATGGTATATCAACCATAGGCACCCGGGAACAGCTCTCCACACAGGCCTGGTTTGGTCGATTTAATCTACATTAAGAAGAGAGAGGCTTTCAGACACATCCCTTCATTTTGACCAGGTTGTTTTACATGGAAGTTGACTTTTGCTCTCTCAGGTCTTTCATAGGTGTCTACATCTTCTTCAGGGATCATTTCTGCACGGAACTTTGAGGTTCTCAGCAGGAGGACGATCCCCTACATTCCTGTATTGTAAGACCAACAATATCCTTGTTCTTCTGTTAAGTTATATTGAGGAAATATTGCATGGTTAAGGGTAATAACAGGTTCGATTTGGTTTAGGAATCATTCTGCAGGATGAATTATGGTATTGGGAACCTGCGATATTTACAAGAATATACTGGTGAAATATAAGTATGAAAACAGAAATCTAGGTAATATTTGAAGTCCAGAAGGGCATTGGGTGGCCTGAACACCCTTCCTTTGAATCAGGAGTGATCAAATAGCCCTGCCGCTAATACTGCACTGCTTCTCCAATTTGAGGCTTAATGACTGTCAGGTATAGATTCTTTATGTGATTTGGAGACATGAGAAAACCCAAGCACCTATTGTCTCATGCCACAGCAAATGGTTTATTGGGGGTCCAGCATGCTGGGGCTCAAAGCTCACTTCAGAGGAGGAAAGAACAAAGAGCCCCGAGAACAACTTGAGAAGAGATTATATACAATCTTTAGAGAGTGCAGGGACTTTATATACATCATAGCCTCCTTTAGCAAATATCATATACTGTGGGAAAATCAAATAACAACTCTAAAACATGATTAGCACATTCATTGGCGGGAACAGTTCGGGCAGGGGGTGATTGGTCAGCCCTGAGAAGGGGTATACATTTAAACTGATTGGTTGAAGCCCTGAGATGTATACGTGCTGAGATGCACGGTTTCTGGGAAGGGGTTGTTAAGTAACTAGGTGGTCAGGAAAGATTTCAACACATCTAATGGGCAGTTCCGGGAATTGTCTTCACTGACACAGGAATTTCAGGTTCTGAGCACAGCTTGTAAACTTTACAAAACCTGGTTCTTTACGTTTCAATTTTAATTTCTTTAATTCTTTCATTTCTCCTTTTTCTGCCTACTTTTAATTTTAAAAGTAATGAATCATAATTTTTGTGGGGTCTCACATTCTATTTCTACCAGTGAAGTGTATTTCTGTCTGATTACCATGAGTTTTACCTGCCCAATCTGAGCCTGGAGAAAGGAAACTATGAGGTTAAGCAAACAAGGTCCCACAGTTATCAACACCATAAGCATGATCAGGGGTCCAGCTAAGGCTGATAGGAGTGTAGTTAACCAGGGGGACAAGGTAAACCATGACTCAAACCACACTTGTTGAATCTCCCTTTCTCTCTGGTGCTCTTCAAGGCATTTTCTCAATTTACTCATGGATTATTTTACAACTCCAGTATGGTCAGCATAAAAACAGCATTTTTCTCTCAGTACAGCACAGAGGCCCCCCTCCCTTATTAAATGGAGGTCTAATCCTCACCTGTTCTGTAAAACAACTTTAGAGAGAGAGGTTAAGGATTCCTGAAAAACTGTGATGGAGGTCTCTAACGTCTTCAAGTCTTGATTTATTGCTGTTTCTAATCAGGCCATTTGTTGTGACCCATGGATCATATCAGCTGTTCCTGTACCCACTCCTGCAGCAGCTCCTAGCCCCAATAGGATGGCTAGAGTAAGGGACACTGGCTCCCGGCAAAATCGGGCTGTTTGTCCACCTAGTAGACCTTCAAAGGATTCTGGATCATGATAGAGCACCCTGGGGGGTATCTGCACCATTACACAATAATGTACAGAGCTGTCAAATACCTGGGCTGAAATGCAAGGAGTTCTGACTGTGTGGAGTTCAGTACCATAAAGGTTCCTTTAATTAGTTCCCAGGGGGAGGAGTCAGCTGTACTCTGGACTGGGGAAGTAGGCAAAGACGGAAACTGCGAAGTATGAGATGGTAGAGGGGTTTTGGTAGATCTAGGCATGGGAGGTTTAGGAGGCTTAATTCCTGACTTGAATGGATTGGGCCCTATTGCTGTGGGATTTTCTTCCTTTTTAAGCCGGATGGTGAACCAGAGACCAAAGTCATAACCAGGGCCATTAATATAGAATCGCATTCCCCAAGTATTTCCCATAGGCCATGTTGTTCTGAGGTAGCCCCTTCCTTTGGAAGTGAAAGTTATATTGAGGGGGTAACATAGACTATTTTTTCCACAGCAAGTTTTTGACACCACTTGGATAGCGGCACATTTATTGGGATCAATCCAGATGTCATTTCATCCTACCGAATCATACTGTCTGGGGAGTTTGGGTTTCACAATGTAGCTCCCGTGTGTTCACAACCCCAAGATCTACAATAAAAGTCACTGGGTCCTCCACAGGTTTGGGCCTGTTTGCGATTTCAGAAATCAGCTGGGCACACTTAATAAACAAGACTGGCTAGTTTACACCTGAGCTGGGGAGATGACATCAATAATTCATGGGGTAAGTTGGTCTATGTTGCCCTGGTTTGGGCTTTAGTGGGATCTGTGTGGGGTCCACTATGTCAGGGAGATCCCAGTCAGAGAGGCCTATGGCAAGCTGACAAATGTCCGGGTGGAGAGATGGCCACCAAGTCCATAAGGCGGCTGTATGTGAAATAGACCACACTACTTGCCCAGTAGGATTTATAACTTGCCATTGTTGCTGAACAGGCTGATGGGGATTAGGACTGCTGGTGGTCAGGGGAAGAATCCATAGCCCTACCCACACCACAGACATGCAACTTGAGAGGGTTACCAGTCTGTTCCAGTTTCCAGCCAGAGTATGGACAGGGCACAGGATTGAGATGGGAGGCATGGATCCAGGAAGTGATCCCATCCACTTTCACCACTGTAGGTGTTATAAGCAGCACCTGGTATGGTCTTTTCCAGCAGGGTTCCAGGGATGACACCCGATACTGTCTCATGTAGACGAAGTCTCCCACTTGATATCGATGTGGAGTTCCCTCGTCTCCAGGATGATAAGCAGTGGCCAACTGTTTCCACAGGTATCGCTGGGTGCTGGGTTTGTTCAAGGGCTTTAAGTCTGTCTAGCAAGGGTGTGTGAAAGGAATCATTAATCTCAGAGTTGGGGTTAGGTCCCTTAATGGAGGAGGGGCACCGTAGAGAATTTCATAAGGGGTGAGGTTACACAAATGGCCGGAGGGGTATTTCTTGCACGAAAAAGTACATGAGGTAGGAGCATAGTCCAATTTTTTATGCCGGTCTCCAAGATTAATTTCGTTAAGTCTCTTTGATGGTTCTATTCATCGTTTCTACCTGTCCTGAGCTCTGGGGTCTATAAGCACAATATAACTTCCAAGTAATCCCCAGGTCCTGGAAAATCCCTGACTTACCTGGGCCACGGATGCCGGTCCGTTATCAGACCCTATTACCTTAGGCAGGCCGAACCTTGGAAAACTGTCTTCTAGGATCTTTTTGACCACCATCTGAGCTGTTTCTTTCTTCATGGGGAAGGCTTCGACCCATCCTGAAAAAGTATCTACAAAGACTAGGAGATATTTAAGTCCATACCTTGCTGGCTTAATTTCAGAAAAGTCCACTTACCAGAATTGTCCTGGTCTGGTTCCTCGTATGCGCTTCCCTGCAGGAATCTTGGATGGGAAAGTATTAACTAATTCGAAGACTTGAAAAGCTCTAGTCACCTGCTCAGCTATTTTTTTCCTCTTTGAGTCAGTCAATAATAAGTCCTTTCTTCGGTCCTTTAAGAGTGCCTATAACTTCTTTGAGCCTAAGTGGTTGAGCTGGTGTACGTCTTTGACATAAAGGTGGGCTTTTTGAAATTGTAAACTTGGCTCTGTAGGGTCCCAGATTTCTGTATCTGTCTCCTCAGATGATAAGTTGCCTGAATGTTCCGGGGCGGCCAAGTCTCCTGATTTTTGTTCCCCCCAGTGTGGAAAAAGTTAACAGAGTCACTCTGTTTAGGGCTGCCAATTAAGCTTCCTCATCTGCCCTTCTGTTTCCAACTGCCACAGGGTTGTTTCTCTTCTGGTGCCTGGGACAGTCCACTATAGCTAGTTCCTTATGGCCCTGCACTGCTGAGCCAAGGTGGAGGATCTCATCTTTATTTTTTATTTTTTTTCCAGCAGAGGTTAATAGCCCACATTGTTGGTAAATAGTCCCGAGCATATGAACAGTGGCAAATGCATAGTGGCTATCAGTTTATATGGTGGCCCTTTTCCCTGTTGCTAGTTCCAATGCTTTCATAAGGGCAATCAGTTCTGCTTTTTGGACTGATGTCCCTTCTGGGAGACCAGAGTATCAGATGAAATCAGTTTTGCTAACTGCTGCTGCTCCAGCCCGCCGCTTACCATCTTGGAGGAAGCTGCTGCCATCCGTAAACCATACGACTTCAGGGCGAGGCAGTGGCTGATCCTTCAAGTCTTGTTGTATACTGGTTTCCTTGCCAGTATGTGTTGACACTCATGAGTGACGGGTCCTGATGATTCTTCTGGCAGCAGTGTAGGTGGGTTGAGTGGAGCAGGGGGTCCCAGCGTTATTCTGTCTTTGTCAAGCAAGAGGCTCTGGTAGTGGTTTATTCTGGAGTTTGACTGCCACCTCTCTGGAGGCTAACAGATGATGCTCTCCAGGGCATAGGGGGCTATAATGGTTAGCTTCTGTCCCAACGTTAATTAATGAGCATCTTTTATTAGAAGGGCTGCCGCTGCTATAGCACTTAAGCAATGGGGCCACCCGCTAGCCAATGGGTCCAGTTTTTTGGATAAATACGCTACTGGCTTTTTCCAAGGTCCCAAAGACTGAGTGAGCACTCCCCGTGCTATTCCTTTCTTTTCCTCGATATAGAGAGTGAAGGGTTTTCTACATCTGGGAGTGCTAAGGCCGGAGCAGATAGCAGCACCTTTTTTTGACATTATCAAAAGCTTGTTGGTGCTCAGGGGTCCATTGGAAGTTGGCATCCCTCTTTATCAGCGGGTATAAAGGGGCAGCCAGAGATGCGAACCCAGGAATCCATAACCTGCAAAAGCTGGCAGTCCCAAGAAACTCTCTGAGTTTCCTCTTATTAGATGGGGGCAGTATCTGCAAAACGGTTTTTTTTTCTGGGCTCAGGGAGCCATCGTTTGCAACCCCTAAGAGAATAACCCAGGAAGATTACTTCTTGCTGACAAGTTTGGGCCTTTTGGCAGAAGCCATATATCCAAGCCGAGCAAGCTCGAATAATAGTGCTTGGGTCCCAGACTCATAGGTCTCCTTGGTGTTGGCTGCCAGTAGAAGATCATCCACTATTGGAGTAGGGTGACTTCGGGGTGTGCAGTTTTGAAGTCATTGATGTCTCTGTGGAGGGCTTCATCAAAGAGAATGGGGGATTTTTTGAACCCCTGTGGGAGTCTAGTCCAGGTTAGTTGGCCAGATGTTCCAGGTTCTGGGTCTATCCACTCTAAAGCTAACAGCAACTGACAGTCCTTATGTAGAGGCGAGCAGAAGTAAGCATCTTTTAAGTCCAGCACAGTGTACCATTTCTGCTCCCGATTCAGAGTGCTAAGCAAATTATATGGATTGGGTACTGTGGGGTGAATGTCCTGCACTCTGTTGTTTATCTCTCTTAGGTCTTGAACAGGACGGTAGTCCCCAGTTCCTGGCTTTCTTACTGGTACCGGGGGGTGTTCCAGGCTGATTGACAGGGCCTTAGGACCCCAAGACCCAGGTATTTATGAATATGGGGCCTTATCCCATCCTTAGCTTCTTTGCTTAGAGGATATTGTTTAACACTAATTGGAGACGCAGAGGCTTTTAATTCTACTACTATTGGAGGTTGTTGATGGCTAGACCTAACCCAGCAGTTTCTGCCCAGGCATTAGGATAATCTTTTATCCATTTCTGGGGTAGTTTGCCTGTTTGATCAGTCCTAGGGGGCGCGAAGAGTTGATGTTCATCTTCTACAGACATAGTCAAAGATGTTACTATGGGAGTTAATACTGCAGGCTTTAGAACCCCCACTTGGGGACCATTAGGGTTAAAGGTTATTCTAGTCCAGAGTTTGGTAAGCATATTCCTGCCCATCAATGGGGCCGGGCATTCTGGGATTACTAGGAAAGAGTGGTGGACTTTTTCCTTTCCGAGGTCCATATTCATCTTAGTTGTCCAAGCCTGATATCTACTGCCATTAGCCCCTTGATCTAGGGACGATTTAATTGATAGGGGGGCCAGTGAAGTCTTAAGGGCTGAGTATACTGCTCCTGTAATCACTTCAAAGTTCACTGTGTTCCCCTCAACTTCAAATGTTACTCTGAGCTGGGGGAGGGGATCTGAGCCCCGAATTTCCTAGTCCTCTTCTAGAGTCAGCACGGCGGGCTGGCGTGGCTGCTTCTTTTGGGGGCACTCTTTGACCCAGTGTTCTTTTTTATTACAGTGGGCACATTGATTTGAGGCCAACGGCAGCCTTTGGCGTGGGCCCAGGTATGCCTTTATGTATCCCTGCTTTTTAACTTCTGGCCTATTTGCTGCTGTGACCAGAACCTTAGGCAATGCTTTACTCTGCCATTTGCTTCTTTCCTCCTTCTTTTTTTCCCTTTCCTTCTCTCTCCTCTATTCCCTTTCCTCCTCAGTTTCTCTCTTATAATATACTTTCTCAGCTTCTCTGACTAAATCTCTTAAGGTCATATCTTATAATCCATCTAGACGTTGTAACTTTCTCTTAATATCTAGGGCAGTCTGCTCGATAAAGGCCATTGCAACAGATGGCTTTTGGTCTTCTGCCTGAGGATCAAAAGGAATATATTTCCTATACGCTTCCATAATTCTCTCCAGAAACATAGAAGGAGACTCATTAGGCCCTTGGATAATCTCTCTTACCTTGGCCAAATTAGTCGGCCCTCTGGCGGCCCCTCAGAGACCCACTATTAGAGAACGGCGATAAGTGGACAGATGCTACCTACATTCAAAGGTGTTGGGGTCCCAGTTGGGTCGGTTCATGGGCCCGTAGGGACAGAGAGGGAGCATCACTGGGGCTTCCGAGTTTTATATTATTTATCTCCTGCGGGTTCCTTTAGGTGGCCCAGCTTCCTTCAGGGGAGCAGGGTTTGCTGCTGCTGCGGGGAAGTCCCCTGGAGGGCTTGGGTCTGGCCCAATTGCCTCTAGCGGCGGAGAGGCTGAGTCAGTGGCGGGAGGATCATCTGGAACATGTTGTGGGTTGGGGAGCGAGGGTAGAGGATAAGGAGAGAGAGGAGTGTCCAGTCTTGTGACTCAGAATGGAGGGAAGAGGGGGAGGAGCAGAATGTTGGAATGATAAGATCGTGGGGGAAGGGGTATATGGCTGTTAATCTGGGTGGCCAAGTGGCCCCTGTGAAAGACAATATCTCTGACTTTTCGGATTAGAGGGAAGTGGAAGGATTCTTCTCGGGGCCATCCGACTCCTAGGATGGGCCATTCTGAAGCACAGAGAGTCTGCCAGATCCGGCATTTTACTGAAAAAGAAAGATTCTTGGTACTTGAGCGAACATCAGTCCAATGATCAAGGTTAAGGGACAGAGGCATGGAAGTGCTTTGTCCCATAATGTCCCATAATGGGAGTTACTCAAACAGGGACAGTGAATACACAAACGTGACACAGACAAAGACAAACAGTAAACGTTTAACATGAGTCCAAGAAAAAGATTAGAACTGATTAACTGGCCAAACCTGATGGGTTAGACAATAAAGACAGACAGTAAACTCAACATGAGTTCCTGACAATGAACAAAACTGAGTAGCCAGCAAAACCTGATTGGCTGGAAAACCGAATCCTGAAGCAAAAAATAACCGAGTTGAGGAATCTACTAATCCTCAATTTCCCGAGTCCTCTGGAGTTTCCCCCAGGGACGTGGCCTGTGACTCTGTGACACATCTGTCAGCCACCATCGCAGAGAGCTAATGTTCTTCACCGACAGCCATTTTGCCAAGCCCTAACCTGAAACCTGAAACCAGAAAGAGGCACCTTAATTACTCTGAAAGGAGTCCATTGGGGTCTTTTGTTCGTCACTGCTGGATTTCTCAGCTAGGGCCTCCAGATGAAAAGGTGGGCCTAACGTCGGAGGAAAAGACCACCAAGAGAATTTCTCATGAAGCAGCAAAGGGTTTATTGGGGGTCCAGCATGCTGGGGCTCAGAGCTCACTTCAGAGGAGCAAAAAACAAAGAGCCCCAAGAACAACATGAGCAGATTTTATATACATTCTTTAGAGAGGGCAGGGACTTAACATACATCCTAGCTTCCTTTAGCAAATCACCGTATACTGTGGGAAAATCAAATAACAACTCTAAAACATGATTTGCACATTCATTGGTGGGAACAGTTCAGGCAGGGGGTGATTGGTCAGCCCTGAGAAGGGGTATACATTTAAACTGATTGGTTGAAGCCCTGAGATGTATATGTGCTTAGCTGCACGGTTTTTGGGAAGAGGTTGTTAAGTAACTAGGTGGTCAGGGAAGATTTCAACACACATCTAATGGGTAGTTCCGGGAATTGTCTTAACTGCCACAGGAATTTCAGGTTCTGCATGCAGCCTGGAAACTTTACAGAACCTGTTTCTTTATGTTTCAATTTCAATTTCTTTTATTCTTTCAGAACCTTACAAAGGAAGGAGAGAGACTTCATCAACAATGACTGCAATTTTGGCCATTTTGGTTTTGGAAGCAGACATGGGATCATTTTTAGATCCATACGGTGCTGGTAATCAAAGCCACAGCCTCACACAGGGCCAAGAGGCTGATTAAGACACATCCCTTTCCAAAGCAATTACTTCTCTGAGGTCAGTCACTGAACTCAGTCTCTGAGGGGAATCACACCAGAGTTCAAGCCCAGGTGGACCCAGTCATCTCTTCCAAACTCCACACAAATGACCACAATTAAAACCAAAACACTCCACCAAGGCCCTCATCTTCTTCCATATATACATTCATCATAACCTCTGGCTGGATGTTTCCATGAATGGCACAGCCAAAGAGAGTTTCAAAAATAAGGTCTCTTTCCCTTCATTTGCCTAACCTCAGGGTAGCCTGGACACCATTTCTGTGAACCAGGATTGATCACATAGGTCTGCCATTAATACTGCTCTGCTTCTCCAATTTGAGGCCTACTGACTGTCAGGTATAGTTTCTTCATGTGATTTGGAGTCATGAGAAAACCCAATCATCTCTACAGGGCATGAAAGAACTCATTTGTCCCAAAGGATCCCTATTCTCACTTGATGGAGGTCAGGAACCTAAAAGAGGAAGGTGAGAAACTTCATACACCATGACTGATCTTTTTTGCATTTTGGTTTTGGATGCACACATTGGATTTTTCTTTAGATCCAACTGGTGCTGAGAATCTAAGCCACTACCTCACACAGGGCAAAGAGGCAGATTCAGACACATCCCTTTCCAAAGCATTTAAGCAAAGAGCCACAGGTGATGCCCATTTATTACCATTTGAAAACAGTTTTCTTCAGGATTCACAAAGGGCTGGCCTGAGGCAAAGACCTTCCTGACATTCATGGCAACAGGCAAATAGGTTAGCAAAAGGCCCAAAGCAGGGTTTCTCCACTGAGACTTTCCTGGTCACACTGATATCTGAGTTTTCTGAGATGCTCGCATTCCCTTCAGCTATCCAGTACATGGCCATGTCACAGAGCTTGGAGGTCATACATATCGTGGACACAAAACCATGAGCCTATTCTGGAGAGTGGCCAGAATTCAGGAAGAAAACAGGAGCTTAGGAAGATAGTAGGTGTTGTTAACTAGATTTATAACACTTACCCTATATCATGCAAAAGGCAAGTCCAAATATACACCATGCCTCCTCTGAACTGCTTGTATTTCTATTCTGTTTGGGTTATTTTTCTCCATCATATTAGGATTAGTTGTCAGAGTGTAGTAGGGTATGGGTTAGTGTCAGTTGTCCCGGCCGGCGGGACACATCAACGTGGGCAAGAAACTTAGTTGGGGAGGAATGAAGGGACAAGAGACACGAGAGATTACAGCAAGACTGGAGTTCTGATCATGCTGCAAACTTTTATTGTTCTCACATGGAAATTTATATGCTGTGGATGGGAAAGCTCTCTTATCGGCAGTTGCTGGATGTCTTCAGAAAGTGAGATAACCTCAGGATGTTGCCGGAAGACAGATGGCTGCAGTATGTCTCAGGGAGATAGATGGCTGCGGGATGTCTCCCAGGCAGGATATCTCCCAGGGGGCTGTTTCTTTTCAGTGTCAGGCTATACTTTGAAGGAGAACTTCCTTCTAGCCCCTTACCTCTCCCCCTTTCTTATATAAAATATTTGACCATACCTTACCGGCCAATGTTTTAGGGGGTGATAGAGTCTCTGTTTCTCTAGCAGGCCTTTGAATATCTCCTGATTCGAGAGAGCATGTTTACAAGATTTCGTGGTGGCCTTGGCATATTTTTGGAGGAGACGGCTTTAAAAGGGAAGCATGCCGACCGCCATGCACCAGAGCGTGTCACTAAGAGGTCTTCTGTTTTGGTATCCGTGGATCCATCCTCCTGCAGTCCATCCTGCATCCTCCGTTATTATGGCCTAACGTCCTCACTCCATGGGTGCATGCCCCCCCAAGTGAAGGGGCCCATGGAGGACGAACCCTTATGGCAATGGCAGAAGATGGTTGGTCAGAGCTGTTACTTATAGTTTAATGTAAGAAAGAGAGATCTGTGGGGATGTAAACTTAAGAAATAAGCCTGTGAGAAGGGTAGAACATCCTTTTAAATGTTGGCAGCATGGTCTTCCATCTCCAGGTGATGATAGTGGACCTGTATGGGCTTAGAGGCCAAAATATTAATCTGTTCTATAATAAATTGTACAAGCCTGTTTATAATGCAGGGTCCTATGGACACCATTAAAAGTAAACCCAACAAAGGGCCTAATAGGGGAAGAAGGTAGGGTAGAAATCCATTAAACCCAGTCCAGAGGGGATTTTCAAAAAGTTCCCTTCATCTCTTTTCTAGATCTTCTTGAAGCTGCTTAATTTTAGTGCGTACTATGACTGATTTATTGGCATTAAAGCAGCATCGTGCCCCTAAGGCCAAGCAAATACCTCCCTGGTTAGCTGTCAGTAAATCTAAGCCTTCTCTGTTTTGAAGGAACACTTCTGCCAGGGAGTCTACTAGGTCCTGCAAATCTTTAATGGTTCCTGATAGAGTTTTTACATCATTTATAAGTTGTTGAGACAGGCGACGCTAAGAGTGTATAGCCATGCCTAAGCCAGCTGTACCTGTGTTCACAGCAGCTGTTATTCCAAGGCTGGCAAAGAGTGGTAAGGCCTGTATTGCCCGCCTGTGTCTTTTGACTAAGGTGTCTAGACTAGGAATGCATAGAGTTTTGTCTCCTGGGACAATAGTTATATCAGGGAGTAATAAGGCAAGAACACAGCCAACGGTCCAATTCGATGGAAGCCTCAGGAAGGCCGAGTTTCCTCCACACATCAAAACTGTGCCATTGGAGGGACAAAGAGATGGGGTGGGTGAGGAATAGTTTTGTACTGTTGAGCAATTTCCAAAGGAAGGAACTCCAACATCAATATCATAGGTATTATTTTGCATCGCGCCTAAAAGACATAATGTAAAAGTGCCTATAGACTGTACTTTAAAAGGAAATCTGGGTTGGCATGTATTATCATCATCTATGATAGAATTAATAGGAACTGCAATAGGCATAATTGCCCCTGTTGTCATGGAGAGCCAGCAATCACCAGCAAAGGTGGGGTTGGAATTATTAAGCAAGGAGAAGGTAGTTTCCAAAATATCTAATATATTGTTATCTAAACCAGGGAGCTGGCATTTTCTCTATATTAAGAGATGATATGTGAGCTCAGGGATTTGGGGTTTCAAAAGTTTGATTATCTGAGGATGCTTGACAGCATAAGGGAATCCTCCACCATCAGCGACCCCTGTAGGTGCCTTAATGGGGCAGAAGGGGGGTTTACCAACAGTGCCTTGGCACCCAGCTGACTGTAGCTTGGTGTATTTGCCTTCTCCTCCCCGGTCAAAAAGAATGGGGGTATAATGAATAGTGGTCCCTCCTGCTGCATGAGTTTTAGTTAGGGAGGCTTCAAAAAATTGTTCTCCCTTCTTGTTGACACAAATTGAGGCCGACGAATAACAAGTGGCATGCATCGCTTGGGTATGCGTTCAAGTTGCAGAACAATTTTAGAGAGCATTACTTGTACTAGGGGGAATAATCTTTGGCTTGTTAACACATACCAATTTAGGCTGATGAACTCCTCTGAGTTTATGGTCAACCTCGGCCCGGAGGTAAGCCACCTTAGTCACGCAGTCAGCAGTCTGGGTCAAACTGGTGGGAGCCTGAGTCCAAGATCCTCCCTTGCGTTCACAGGGAGGGCCAAAAAGGTACTCCATGATGTTGGAAGGTGGAGGGCCAAAGCCTCCGTGTACAATCCTGTTCAGCAGAAGTGCCTTAAGTAGGATCCTCACACAGATTGTTGGCTGCATCTGAAAAAGAGGAAAATTTGTCCTCAGGGTGAGGGCCTCCATCCCTGTGTTGAGGTAAGCCATTAACCTGTTTAACCAGGCGTTCTGGTAACCATCTTGGGGCTGCTTGCTCTTGGTCCAAAACACAAGCTGAGCCTCGTCCACAGATGAGGACAGGACCTGGGCCTTTCCATTTATTTGTAAGGGGATTGTGCCACATAACAGGTGGGCGAACAGAACTGGACGAGGATTGCCAGTGTCAGTCTGCAGCCGAATGGCCTTCATTGTCTAGGGAAAGAAAAATAAGGGCAAATAATGCATGATTAAGGCGATGCCTGTGAGTGGTAAATACAAGTGCAGAAGCATTAAAGCGGGTTAGCCAAGTCTTTAGGTAAGGTGGGCACGTTCCACAATGCCTGAGGCTTGTATGGAATTCCAGTAGTATGACAAATTTGCGAGGAAGCACAAAACTGTTTAAACTTGGCACTGGTATATGCAGGACAATTATCTTTTTTTTAGTATGTATTGGTTTACCCATTACGGAAAACACTGAAACAAGATGAGAAAGGACATCTTTGATAGCCTCTCCAGAATGTGGTGATGCAAAAATAAGGCCGCTGAAGGTATCTACAGAAACGTGTATATATTTGGTTTTTCCAAATTCAGAAAAATGAGTAACATCCATTTGCCAAAACTGATTTGACAGTAATCTTCGGGGGTTAACTCCCAAGTGTTGAATGGGGAGGGAGACAGGGCAACCAGGGCATGCTTTTACTATTTCTCGTGCCTGTTGCCTGGTAATTTTACATAGTTATCGAAGGTTCTGGGAATTTAGATGGTGAAGATTGTGTAAATCCGTGGCCTTTTGAATGGAGCCAACAAAAATGAAAAGATGAAACGAGTTGCTGCATCAGCTTTGGCATTACCTTGTGTTAGAGGCCTGGGAACATCAGAGTGTGCCCTGATGTGTCCTAAGAAAAATGGGTGTTGTCTGGCCTGAATTAGCTTCTGAAGCTGGTGAAACCGATGGGCCACATTGGAAGAAGCCTTAATGGTGGGTGAAATCTGAAGCAGGGGCACAGAATGAGCAATGTAGGCACTGTATGTATAAATATTAACAGGATTATCAAGAAATGTTTTAAAAACTTGTATTATGGCAAACAATTCCACAAACTGTGCTGAATGATAGACAGTATCAAAGGTGTTAGGTTGGTTATTGACAACAAAGACTGCTCGGCCATTACTGGAACCGTCTGTAAAGACAGTAAGGACTTGAGGAATGGGAGCCTTTTGAGTAATTTTGGCAAAAATAAATGGATGTAACTGGACAAAATATAAAAGGGGGTCATTGGGGAGGTGGTTATCAATTGTTCCCAAAAAGCCATTCATTCTCTGTCTGTAGTAAAAATTGGGTTTGGTCTTTAGTATATGAAATTAAAATAATATCATGGTCTTTGCCAAAATGTTGTCGAGATAGCAAACGACATTTAAAAATAATAGAAGCTACCTGAGCAAGAAAAACAGTAATAACCTTGGAGAATGTGGTGGGTAAATGGACCCAAAGCAAAGGCAGCCTTTATTTCTAAAATGTGTATTTCGCTGCCGAAATATTCCTGTGGGTGTATGAGGAGTGTGTAAAATAACCAGAACCAGAGGATGGTTATAAGAATGTTCTGTAAAAAACTGTTTGGCAATGGCTTCTGTGACTTGGTTTAATGCCTGTCATGCCTCGGGAGTAAGCTTTTGAGGGGAGGAGGGGTGGGAATCACCTCTCAAAATATCATTAAGGGACAAAAGTATACAAGTGGGTAATTTTAAATATGTTTTTAGCCATTGAATATTCCCCAGTAATTTTTGAAAATCATCAAGGGTGTGAAGATGGTCCACAGATAGTTGTATCTTAGGAATTTGGATCTGATTATCTTGAAGTTTAAGGACCAAATAGGTATAACAGTCCTGTGTTTTAACCTTATTAGGAGCTATCTGTAGTCCCAAGGTAGTGAGGATTTTGTAAAGGTCCAAGTAACAATTATTAAGGTCATGGTTATTAGGTGCAGCAATTACAAATCATCCATATAATGTAAAATATAAATTTGTGGCCATAGCTCTCTCACAGGGTCTACTGCTTGAGCAACATATTTTTGGCAAAGACTAGGGCTGTTGGCCATACCTTGGGGAAGAACCTTCCATTGAAATCTCTGCATAGAGCCCTGAAAATTAAGGTGAGGGAGACTAAAGGCAAAATAGTGTCTATCCTCAGGATGTAAAGGAATGGTAAAAAAAAAAACCAATCTTTTAAGTCAATAATCATTTTACAATAGTTTTTGGGAATAGCCACTGGTGTGGGAATGCCTGGCTGTAGTGCTCTTATTCGGCACATAGGTTTATTAATGGCACACAAATATTGTAAAAGGCACCACTTGCCTGATTTTTACTTGATAACAAAAATTGGAGTATTCGATGGTGAGGTTGAGAGCTCTACATGGCCGGCTGCCAGCTGTTCCTGCACTAACATGGAGGCAGCCTCCAAATTTTCTTGGGTAAGGGACCATTGATCCAACCACACAAGAGTCTGAGTCTCCCAAATAATTTTATCTCCATGGGGTACAGGAGAGTCAGAGACTGACACTAAAAATCCGAATACCCAAGTCCATATGTATTTCTTTTTTGTATGGGTTTTATTGGCTCAACCAGTCCTTGTCTCAGTCTCCCAAGGCCTATACCAGGGACAAAATAAATACGAAGCATTTGATGAGTCACCATGGAATTGGGACTGGCATGAATGACTTCCATTTGACTCAAAATATCTCGGGCCCATAGGTTAACAGGGAGGTCAGGAACAATGAAAGGAGTGACAATTCCCTTATTACCCTCTTTATCAGTCCAGCTAAGAGCCGTAGAGCTGACCAGAGGATTTTTTGACTGTCCTATCCCTTTAAGGTCAGTCAAGGATGGGGTGAGGATCCAAGCTGATGACCAATATTTTTGAGAAATAATTGTGGCATCAGCTCCAGTATCTAGAATTCCTTGGAATTCCTTTCCTTCAATAAGTAAGGAAATGGTGGGTCTATTTTGAGAAACGGGTTGAACCCAATTTACATCAGAGCAGCCCAAGGAGGCAGTCCCCCGCGGTAGGTTTGGGTGGTTAAGTGCCTCCTGGATTCAAGGGAAGGAGTATTAATTGTGCAAGACTTGTTCCTGCTGGGATGGCCAAAACTCCATTAATAGCTGTGGCCAGTATTTTTTTTCTCCAGTGAAGTCATTATAATTAATGCCATGGAAGACCTGAACACCATGTAAGTTAGTATAGGCTCTTCCAAAAATAAGGGCACAGATATGAGATGGAGGGGGACCCATAATTCCAGTGGGTATTATCTGGGGCCCTTGCATTGAGTCTAATATAGTTTCAGTGGTGGCACAGATGTCCAATCCTGCGCTGCCTGGAGTGGCTAGTTGGAGGGAAGCAATTGTGGAGAAGAATTTTGAGGTAGGTTGGGAGTTTGGAACGGAAAAAATCTTATTGCCCCTGGTTTTGTCCTGGGGGATGTCGTGGCCCGGGGCTGGCACCGCAGGGAGTTTCCCAAGAAGCAGAAAAAAATAGGCTGTCTGAGGGCATTTGTCTTAGATCTACAGTCACTGGCCCAGTGATGACCTTTACCACATCTAGGGCAAAGGGTAGCTTGGGGCGGTATAGCCCCAGTTGAAGGAGATGCTATTCCTAGGCTTTCTTTGCCTGTCGGACACTTGCGTGCAAAATGGCCAGGTTGTTTACAAGTAAAGCAAGTACGTGAGCCAGGATTGTGAAAGGTCTTGGTAAAGGTGGCACCTAGGGCAAGACCCATGGCATGAGCTGCACCTACCCCTGCATAGAGTCTAATAAAGTCAGAAAGTTTCCCTTTATCCTTATGTGGTTGAAGAACATCCTGACATGCCGGGTTGGCGTTTTCAAAGGCAAGATGTTTTACAAAAGAGCTTTTGTTTTCACTTGGTCCAAGCAAGCATTCCACAGCTAGGTTAAGCCTGGGAACAAAGTCGCTATAAGGCTTGTCGGGCCCTTGTCGAATTTTTGCCAGGGAAGTGGTAGCCGAGGCTTTTGAGGGAGGTGTCTCCAAGCATGTAAGCCAGCCATCTGAATCTGCATCAAAAGTCCAGCAGGGAAATGTGCCTGTTTAGTTTTAGTGTCAAAAGGCTCATTGCCCACTAGCTTAACATAAGTCCCGGACTTAGAGGAGGCCTTAGTTAAAATTTTTTGAGCAGTTTCCCGACAGTGCTCTTTGAAATCTGCATTCCATAACAGAAAGTCTCTGGCACTGAGGGTAGCTTGGTCTAAAAATTTCCAATCATTGGGAGTAAGTCATTGTGTGCTGTGGCTTTCTAATAAAGCCAACATGTAGGGTGCAAAGGGGCCATAGTGAGCACAAGCCTTTTTAAGTTTTTCAGGAAAATGCAGGCTTAATTTTTTGTAGACTCTGGGTTCCTGCCTGCCTAGGGCTGAACTCCTCATCCTCTGAGTCCTGATCTCCTTATTCCATTTCTCCGCTTCCTCTTCTTGATCCTCGTCTAAGTCTTTGACCTCAGCCTGGGCAGGCTTATCTATCTGACTGGTGGTGACTAGGAAGGCGAGCACAGGTTGATGGAGTGGCTTCACCTTTGTATTAGACCACTGTAGGCCAGTTACTTTGACTCCATACCTAAGGCTAATGAACAGAGCTCAGAGTGAAGGGATCTTAATTCTTTTAAAGGTTGGATCTGTTCCTGTCTATGTTGGAAGGATGCTCACAAAGGAGCCAGTTTAGGCAAGGGAAGTGGGGAAAAAATATCTGGGGGGGCATTTGTACCCTGAAGGGCCAGAGCACAAAAGGCAGGAGGGATATAGGAGGGGTTGGATGTGTAAGTCCTATAGGCTGTGGCAGGGTCTTGAGAGGTGCAGGGTCTTCTGAATGGTAGTGAGCTGCTTCCTTCTCCAAGGTAGCCTCCTCTACAGGGGTCAATGAGTCTCCGGAATTTAAAACTGGATAAAGGCAGTTGGTAACCATTGGAGCCTTAATCATTAGGGTGGTATTTTGAGGGGGACCAGGAAGGTTCCCATGGTCCTGGGGAGCCTGAGAAGGGTCTATGTCTATACTAACTGATGGGCATGCCGAGGGGATACGAGAAGTATTTGCATAGCCTCTTCCCCAACCTCGACAAGTTTTAAGGTACCATTGTCAAAGGGTGAACTTTTAAGAATTTCATTAATTAAGTTCCAGTAAGAAAAGGTGGGAACAGGCACTTTTTCTGGGCCAAAGGATTCATAATAATCTTTTAAACAGTCTCCTACTCCAAGCCATCTTTTACCATCAATGGTCCTTTCAAGAGGAAACCATGGACACTGCTCTCTTATGTATGAAAAAAAAAAATTAAGTCTTTTTTCTAAACATGCGCCCCCATGTCTGCAAGGACTCCTTGTAGCCTGACAAAAACAAATCATATGACGAAACTGCTTGTCCCATAGTGGGTCAATCACCGTGCGTCATCCCCACGCTCCTCCTGGATCTGTCTCTCGGTGGTGTCTTCTGCAGTTATTGCAAGCTCCGCTTGACCAAATCTTCCAGGAGGACGGGGTCCCCCTCAATCAAAAGCTCAAGCCCCAGTCGGTGGGCGCCAGATGTCCCAGCCGGCAGGACACATCAACGTGGGCAGCGAACCTAGATAGGGAGGAATGAAGGGACAAGAGACACGAGAGATGACAGCAAGACAGGAGTTCTGATCAAGCTGCAAACTTTTATTGTTCACACAGGGGTATTTGTATGCTGGATGTGGGAAATCTCTCTTATCGGCAGTTCCTAGATGTCTTCACAAGGTGAGATAACCTCAGGAAGTTTCAGAAAGACAGATGGCCGCAGGATGTCTCAGGGAGACAGATGGCTACAGGATGTCTCTCAGACAGGATGTCTCCTGGTGGCTGTTTCTTGTAAGTGTCAGGCTATTCTTTGAAGGAGAATAGAATTCCTTCTACCTCTGACAGTCAGGGATTCAGTATTTCGAATAGAAAATTGGAAAATGAATCCAATGTTTATGCAAATATGTGCTACCCAAAAGTCTTCCCACTCTCATTCAGAACAATGCCTTGACATTATCTTCACCCCAAGTAAGACACAATAAGAGAAGAAGAGTTAGAAAATCTGTGAATACACATCTGAAATGGAAAATTCTCAGTATTTAACAACCTTGGAGGTGGTAGAGGTGTTTCGAAAAGTAAGGTACATGGTAAAAACTCCACAAACATGGAGCTCTGTTGGCCTAAAGACTTCTTGAGAAACTGCCTCTGAGGTTGGGCACTTGAAATATATGTTGTTATCAGGAGTTTTAACTTCCTTTGTAGTGAGACCATCAAATCTGGGTCTGCATCTGTGTGACCTGGAGCACATGGTTTCTTATTTTCCAATAAACATGAGGCAGTAGGGCTGAATTCTCTCTTTGTAGGTAATTTGTTGCCATTTGGGGGCAAAGTGTCTCCCAGTGTGGACTTTGAAGCCATTTGGTCTTCCTCTACTTTTCATGGTGTTTCTTGCAGCTGCATTGGGAGTTTAGTATTGGCTTCACGAAATACGAAGAGGTCAACTAGGACAGAGTGCTGGAGGGAGTTCTGTCACGTGTGTTGGTTAAGGGTCTGCAGGAGAGTGCACCAACCAGGCTTCTATCCCACATAGCTTGCCCCCTTGACAATAGCAATCTGATTCTAAACATTGCCCTGAAACCTCTCCGTATAACAAGATGCCTTTACATACAAGGGTATGGGGGCTGCACCATGTCAGTCACAAACCATTTGGAAGCCAATGGCAGATCCACATGACCCCATCACAGATGTTTTAACAAACACCTACACTCCACTGCTCTAGGCCGACTACTCATCGGGCTCCAAATTACTGGCATCTCTGTTCTACATGATTTTCATGAAACCCAGTCAATCAAGGCATTGTCTGGTACACTCATGATCATCTATAAGACATCCAAAGGTTCTCCACTGACACCTGTTCATGGGAATTTCAAAAATTTAATGGTATTTATCTAGCCTTTTTTCAAGGATGAAGTTTGAGGCACTGTGGGGTTTAATTCATTCAGGAACCAAGAAATGGAGAGGAAGCTTATTTCAATGAAATCTCTGGAGAATTCTAACAGGCAATGATTCCCAACGACAGGCTAAAAGGTCACATTAAGCCAGGCATTTGAGGTCTACAATGTGTGATCCTTTTGTGCTTTGACTTGCAACTATGGCTGCCAATTCTTTAAAAATAAAATCATGTGATATCCTTCCTGAGATTCCCAGTGCTCTGTGGAAAGCCACCCTTGGCCTTGATCTCAGTTTCCAAGGGCGACTCTCATGCGTGGCCTCCTAAAATCCCAACACAATACATGGCAATACTTCTTTGAGGTCAGTTCCATAACTCAGTTTCTAAGGGGAATCACACCAGTGTTCAAGCCCAGGTGGACCCAGTCATCTCTTACAACGGCCACAAAAATGACCACAATTAAAACCAAAACACTCCCACATGGCCCTCATCTTCTTCCATATAGACACTAATCATAACCTCAGGCTGTAGGTTTCCATGAGGGCCAAAGCCAAAGACAGTATCCAAAATAAGGTCCCTTTCCCCCATTTGCTTAAAGTCAGTGTGGCAGGGAGACCCTTCCTGTGAACCAGAAGTGATGAAAGAGGCCTGCCCTTAATACTGCTCTGATTCTCCATTTTGTGGCCTAATTACTGTGGGGTTTAGATTCCTTATGGTAATTGGGGTCATGAGAAAACCCAAGCACCTATGGCCTAGCCTCTGTAGTGATTTGAAGAACTCATTTGACCCAAAGGATCCCTATTCTCAAAGATGGAGGTCAGGAACTTTACAGAGGAAGGTGAGAGACTTCATCCACAATGACTGCTCTTATGGGTATTTTGGTTTTGGATGCACACATGGGATTTTTTTATATCCTTTAGGTGCTGAGAATCTAAGCCACAACCTCACACAGGGCCAAGAAGCTGATTCAGACACATCCCTTTCCAAAGCAATTAAGCAAAGAGCCAAAGGTGATGCCCATTCATTTCCATTTGAAAACTCTTCAGTCTTCACAAAGGGGTGGCCTGAGGCAAAGACTTTCCTGACATTAAGGGCAATAGTACAATAGGTAAGCAAAAGGCCCAAAGCAGGGTTTCTCCACTGAGACTTTCCTGATCACACTGATATCTGAGTTTTCTGAGATGCTCACCATTGCCTTCAGCTATCCAGTACATGGGCATGTCACAGAGCTTAAAGGTGGTACATATCTTGGACACAAAACCATGAGCCTATTCTGGAGTTTGGCCAAAATTCAGAAAGAAAATAGGATCTTAGGAAGATATTAGGAGTGGCCGATCCATATGGCAAGCCGTAGACCATTCATAAATAGGACAGGATGAACGCTGGTAAGATTTCTACTAGATAGGACATATGTATTGATGCACTCTCTTTTCTAATGTCTACAACCACGGACACAGTGGGATACACAGACATAGAAACACTCGCCTTGTCAAAAGACTTACTAGAAACAATTCACACCAAACCAAACAAAACGACTTTCCTACCTATTCTCAGAACATGAGACAAAACCACAAACCCACACCCACACCCACACCCACACAGACCCCCAAGTAGGTCTGTGAAAATATGGAGTGTCCTTTGACTGGTGGGCCATAATATATTCCCCCATAATGGGCTGTTCTCTCTCAGATCTGGTCTCCGTGTCCAACTCTGTGAAGCTGTTAGGAGCCAGCGGTGAGCCACTACCTTCTTTCTCAGGAAAGGCCCCTCCTCAGACCTTCCTGGCATTAGGCCATCCTCACATCAGTAGGTACCAAGAAAGACTGTCTCTGTCCTTGGAAAATCCAAACAAGTTTGACCACTGGGACATGAACTGGGACTGGCTCTGGGTGCCTGACTTCCTGTATCCCAAGTTCAGAGAGTTCCATCACCAAGGAAGTGAGGTGAGGTCACTTCCTTCAGGAACTAAATGAGGTCACTGCCTTGGCAACAACTTTTTCCTAAAAGTTGCTTCTAAGGGTCCCATGAGATGGAGGATGCACCTACTCGCTCTGACATTTTCACAAGTTAGAATGGTATATCAACCATAGGCACCCGGGAACAGCTCTCCACACAGGCCTGGTTTGGTCCATCTTCTCTACATTAAGATGAAAGAGGCTGATTCAGACACATCCCTTCATTCTGACCAGGTTGTTTACCATGGAAGTTGACTTTTCCTTCCTCAGGTCCTTCATAGCTGCCTACATCTTCTCCATGGATCATTTCTGCATGGACCTTCGAGGTTCTCAGCAGGTGGAAGTTTCCCTACACTCCTGTATTGTAAGACCAACTCTGTCCCTGCTTTTCTGTAAAGTTAGATTGAGGGAACAGTGTATGGTTAGTGTAATAACAGGTTCGATTTGGGTTAGGAATCATTCTGCGTGATGAATAATGGTATTGGGAACCTGCGATATTTATTAAATTATATTGGTAAAATATATGTATGAAAACAGAAATCTAGGATTTGAAGCCCAGAATGGCATTGGGCCCTTGATTGGGATACGTAGTGTTGAATTAGGTTCTGCACAGTTGTCTCAGATAAATCCATTTACAATGGCATAGGACCTTGTACATTGGATGATTGAATGAGGAAGAGAACATCCAGTCAAAAAGGGATAGTCGGTACGATTAGGTAGATAGTCGGTAGGATTAGGAAGAAGAGTGAGTACAGGAATTGGACGGAAATTTCTTTTTTTTTTTTATTGGTTGTTCAAAACCCTACAAAGCTCTTGACATATCATATTTCATACATTAGCATACATTAGCTTCAAGTGAGTTTTGAACTCCCTTTTTTATGCAAGTACAGATTGCAGAATCACATGGGTTACACATCCAAATTTTTACATCATACCATACTAGTAACTGTTGTATTCTGCTACCTTTTCTATCCTCTACTATCCCCCCTCCCCTCCCCTCCCATCTTCTCTCTCTACCCCTTCTACTGTAATTCATTTCTCACCTTGTTTGTTTTCCCATTCCACTTACAACCTCTTATATGTAATTTAGTATAACAATGAGGATCTCCCTCCGTTTCCATGCAATTCCCCTTTTCTCTCCCTTTCCCTCCCACCTCATGTCTCTGTTTAATGTTAATCATTTCTTCCTGCTCTTCCTCCCTGCTTTATTCTTAGTTGCTCTCATTATATCAAAGAAGACATTTGGTATTTGTTTTTTAGGGATTGGCTAGCTTCACTAAGCATAATCTGCTCTAGTGCCATCCATTTCCCTGCAAATTCCAAGATTTTGTCATTTTTTAGTGCTGCATAATACTCCATGGTGTATAGATGCCACATTTTTTTAATCCATTCATCCATTGAAGGGCATCTGGGTTGGTTCCACAATCTAGCTATTGTAAATTGTGCTGCTATGAACATCGATGTGGCAGTATCCCTGTAATACGCTCTTTTAAGGTCTTCAGGGAATAGTCCGAGAAGGGCAATAGCTCGGTCAAATGGTGGTTCCATTCCCAGCTTTCCCAGGAATCTCCATACTGCTTTCCAAATTGGCCGCACCAATTTGCAGCCCCACCAGCAATGTACAAGAGAACCCTTTTCCCCACATCCTCGCCAGCACTTGTTGTTGTTTGACTTCATAATGGCTGCCAATCTTACTGGAGTGAGATGGTATCTTAGGGTGGTTTTGATTTGCATTTCTCTGACTGCTAGAGATGATGAGCATTTTTTCATGTACTTGTTGATTGATTGTATGTCCTCCTCGGAGAAGTTTCTGTTCAGGTCCTTGGCCCATTTGTTGATTGGGTTATTTGTTATCTTATTGTCTAATTTTTTAAGTTCTTTGTATATTCTGGATATTAGGGCTCTATCTGACGTGTGAGGAGTAAATATTTGTTCCCATGATGTAGGCTCCCTATTTACTTCTCTTATTGTTTCTTTTGCTGTGAAAAAACTTTTTAGTTTAGGTAAGTCCCATTTGTTGATTCTTGTTATTAACTCCTGTGCTATGGGTGTCCTATTAAGGAATTTGGAGCCCGACCCCACTATATGTAGATCGTAGCCAACTTTTTCTTCTATCAGACGCAGAGTCTCTGATTTGATATCAAGGTCTTTGATCCATTTTGAGTTAACTTTTGTGCATGGTGAGAGGAGGGGGTTCAGTTTCATTTTGTTGCATATGGATTTCCAGTTTTCCCAACACCATTTGTTGAAGATTCTATCCTTCCTCCATTGCATGCTTTTAGCCCCTTTATCAAATATAAGATAGTTGTAACTTTGTGGATTGTTCTCTGTGTCCTCTATTCTGTACCATTGGTCCACCCGCCTGTTTTGGTACCAGTACCATGCTGTCTTTGTTACTATTGCTCTGTAATATAGTTTGAAATCCGGTATCGCTATACCGCCTGATTCGCACTTTCTGCTTAGAATTGCTTTTGCTATTCTGGGTCTTTTATTTTTCCATATTAATTCCATGATTGCTTTATCTATTTCTACAAGCAATGCCTTTGGGATTTTGATTGGCATTGCATTAAACCTATATAGAACTTTTGGTAATATCGCCATTTTGATGATGTTAGTTCTGCCTATCCATGAACAGGGTATATTTTTACATCTTCTAAGATCTTCTTCTACTTCTCTCTTTAGGGTTCTGTAGTTTTCATTGTATAAATCTTTCACTTCTTTTGTTAGGTTGATTCCCAAGTATTTTATTTTTTTTGAGGATATTGTGAATGGAGTGGTTTTCCTCATTTCCATTTCAGAAGTTTTGTTGCTGATATACAAGAATGCCTTTGATTTATGCGTGTTGATTTTATATCCTGCTACTTTGCTGAATTCATTTATTAGTTCTAGCAGTTTTTTTGTAGACCCTTTTTGGTCTTCTATGTATAAAATCATGTCATCCGCAAATAATGATAATTTAAGTTCTTCTTTTCCAATTTTTATGCCTTTAATTTCTTTCGTCTGTCTAATTGCTCTGGCCAGTGTTTCGAGAACTATATTGAATAGAAGTGGTGATAGAGGGCATCCCTGTCTTGTTCCATATTTTAGAGGGAATGCCTTCAATTTTTCACCATTCAGAATGATGCTAGCCTGAGGCTTAGCATAGATAGCTTTTACAATGTCAAGGTAATTTCCTGTTATCCCTAGTTTTTCTAATGTTTCGAACATCAAGGGATGCTGTACTTGTCAAATGCTTTTTCTGCATCTATCGAGATGATCATATGGTTCTTATCTTTAAGTCTATTGATGTGGTGAATAACATTTATTGATTTCCGTATATTGAACCATCCTTGCATCCCAGGGATGAATCCTACTTGATCATGGAGCACAATTTTTTTGATGTGCCTTTGTATCCGATTCGCCAGAATTTTATTGAGGATTTTTGCATCTAGGTTCATCAGGGTTATTGTTCTGAAGTTTTCTTTCTTTGATGTGTCTTTGTCTGGTTTCGGAATCAACGTGATGTTGGCCTCATAGAATGAATTTGGAAGAGCTCCCTCTTTTTCTATTTTCTGAAATAACTTGAAAAGTATTGGTATTAATTCTTCTTTAAAAGTTTTGTAAAACTCCGCTGTATACCCATCCGGTCCCGGGCTTTTCTTGGTGGGTAGTCTCTTGATTGCTTCTTCAATTTCATCCATTGGTATTGGTCTGTTCAAATTGTGTGTATCCTCCTGACTCAGTCTGGGCAAATCATATGTCTTAAGAAATTTATCGATGTCTTCACTATCTTCTATTTTGTTGGAATATAGGTTTTCAAAATAATTTCTAATAGTCTTCTGAATTTCTGTAGCATCTGTTGTGATATTGCCTTTTTCATCCTGTATGTTAGTAATTTGAGTTCTCTCTCCTCTTCGTTAGCATGGCTAAGGGTCTGTCAATCTTGTTTATTTTTTCGAAGAACCAACTTTTAGTTTTGTTGATTTTTTCAATAGTTTCTTTTGTTTCAATTTTGTTGATTTCCGCTCTGATTTTAATTATTTCTTGCCTTCTGCTGCATTTGCTGTTGTTTTGTTCATCCTTTTCTAGGGCTTTGAGATGAAGTGTGAGCTCATTTATTTGTTGGTTTTTCCTTTTTTTGAGGAATGACCTCCAGGCGATGATGGTTAGGGTAATAACAGGTTCGATTTTGGTTAGGAATCATTCTGCGTGATGCATAATGGTATTGGGAACCTGCGATATTTATTAAATTATATTGGTAAAATATATGTATGAAAACAGAAATCTAGGATTTGAAGCCCAGAAGGGCATTAGGCCCTTGATTGGGATACGTAGTGTTGAATTAGGTTCTGCACAGATGTCTCAGATAAATCCATTTACAATGGCATAGGACCTTGTACATTGGATGATTGAATGAGGAAGAGAACATTCAGTCAAAAAGGGATAGTCGGTTCGATTAGGTAGATAGTCGGTAGGTTTAGGAAGAAGAGTGAGTACAGGATTTGGACGGAAATTTCTTTAGCAATAGGGTTTCAGTTAGAGAGTGAATGTAAATGTCAGAACATATGAAAATTCAGTCACAATGATGAACTTTGAAAAATATGTAGAAAAGCAGATAGTAATAGAGACTTTACAAAATCAGGCAAAGTATAAAGTGAGTGATAGGATTAGACATTTTGTACACTGTTGAGTTTGAATATATAATCTTAAGAAGAAACAAATATGCAGTGACCATTAGGATTGACATTTGAGAGCATTAGGAAACCTGGACATGGATGCTTTTAGTAATCCATGTTCACTTTCATTTTAGGCTTTGGTACAATCATAAGTGTGACCTTTGCATTTTTTGTCCAGAATATTACTCTCATAGAATGTATATGTGGATCAGATGACATGAGCATTTCTTCAAGCATTTCTGGAAGTAATGTTTTCAAGACCTATAAATTACTATTGGGGGTAAAAGAGGTGTACCCTGTGTCCATGAATATAGACATAATGCATGAATAGACCACATTTTGAATAAATAATTTAACTGTTCCCACTTTAAATAATGGATTGAATTAATATATGAAATATTACAAGAAATCTTGTATTGATATAATATCATTCATTCCAACCAGTAATACATCTATATGTAATATTAGGGTTATGATTATCATGAAAGGTGTGTGAGTATTGCTTCAAAAGTGATCATAGAAATCTAAATTAATGTGTTTGGAAAGAAGTCTCATAAAAAGACCAGTCAAGAAACATGGAGGAATACATGTGATCTGAAGAAGAAAATGATTGAAAGTGAAACAAATGCCTATAAACTTGCGAACTTGTGGATGAAATATATATCCCATGATGTGAATAAATTGAAGAAATAGTAATGTACCAGTGTTGAATAAAATGAACATCCAAATACACATCATGTCCCATAGGAATCTACTTGCGTTGATGTTAAACTAGGTCAGTTACTGTAGAAATATTAGGATTTGTATGCACCATTTACTAAAGTTAGTTTTCAGTACTAAGAAACAAATATGTATATCAGGAGAATGAATATTTTGAGAAAACTCTTGAGAAAATTTGATTATAAATCCACATACTTGAATATGAATGAGTTAAGGGAGTGTATAATAAGACACATATTTCATATTTTGAAAAATCTGGAGAATATATATATATATATATATATATATATATATATATATATATACACACACACAAACACACACAGACATTAAAAATAGCATAATATATGCTATATGAAATTCACCATGAAATTTATATCATCCAGAGATCCAAAAATATTTATTTTATTTAACATGGATTTATGTATAATGTTGTTCAACTAGGAAGCTCACGCATAGGTTGAATTTTCAGTTCTAAAGCATTTAGGAGGAGTGATCTCTTAAAATTTGTATCTGCCAAGTCAGCCACTTCACAAAAATGTACGTGTGGTATCAGGTAAGATTCTATAATTGCATGTAAAAATACATGTGCTGAATAGACTACAGAGACAGATAAACAGGAATTCACATATTTGTTAACTTTAAAACACATGGAGAAATATTTTAACAAATAATTGACTAGATTTATAACTCCTACCCTAAATAATGCAAAAGGCAATTCCACTATACACCATGCCTTCTCTGAACTGCTTGTATTTCTATTTTTTTTGGTTTATTTTTCTCCATCTTATTAGGATTAGTTGTCAGAGTCTAGTAGGGTAAGTGTTAGTGTGAGGTATTCAGTATTTTGAAAGGAAAATTGGAAAATGAATCCAATGTGTATGCAAATATGTGGTACACAAAAATCTTCCCACTCTCATCCAGAACAATGCCTTGACATTACAATCGTGCAGAGTAAGACACAATTAGAAGAGAAGAGTTAGAAAATCTGTGAATAAATATCTGGAATGGAATATGCTCAGGAGTTCACAACCTTGGAGGAGGTAGAGGAGATTCCAAAAGTAAGGGACAGTGTAATCATTCCAAAAACATGGAGCTCTGCTGGCGTAAAGACTTCTTGAGAAACTGCCTCTGAGGGTGGGCACTTGAAATATATGTTGTTGTCGGGAGCTTCAGCTTCGTTTGTTGTGAGACCATCAAATCAGCGTCTTCATCTATGTGACCTGGAGGACATGGTTTCTTATTTTCCCTGAACATGAGTCAGCAGTGCTGAATACTCTCTTTGTAGGTAAACTGTGGACACGAGGGGCTAAGTGTATCCACATGGGCCTGTGAAGCTATTTGGTCATTCTCCACTTTTTGTGGTGTTTCTTGCTGCTGCACTGGGATTTTGGTATTTGCTTCAAGAAATACAAAGAATTCAACTGTTACTCTGTGCGTGAGGGGGTTCTATCACGTGTGGTGGGTCAGGGTCTGCAGGAGAATGCACCTAACAGGCTTATATCCCACATAGTTGCCCCCTTGACCATAGCAACCTGATTCTAAATATTTCCCTAAAACCTCTGCATATAACAAGATGCCTTTACATTGAAGGGACTGCTGGCTGCACCACATCAGTCACAAGCCATTTGGAAGCCAAAGGCAGATCCACATGACCACACCGCAGATGTTTTATCACACACCTGCCCACCAATGCTCTAGGCCCACTCCTCAGCAGGCTCCAACTTCCTGGCATCACTGTTCTGCACAATTTTTATGAAAACCAGTCAATCAAGGCACTGACTGTTATTCTTATGATCGGCCACAGGATATCCAAAGAATCTCCAGTGCCAACTTGTCATGGGAATTTTAAAAATTTCATGATATATTGACCTAGCCATTTTTCAAGGATGAAGTTGGAGGCATTCTGGAACTATTAAATGGTGAGGAAGCTCATTTCAATGAAATATCTGGAGATCTCTCACAGGAAAGACTTCCCAAAGAGTGGCCAAAAGGTCACATGAATCCAGGAACATTGAGGTCTACAATGTGAGGTCCATGTGTGTTTTGACTCTCAACAATGGTTGCCAAGTTTTTCAAACAAAATCATGTGATATCCTGGCTGAGATTTCCAGTGCTCTGTGAATAACTACCCTGGGCCTAGATCTCAGTTTCCAAGGGCGACTCTCATGCGTGGCCTCCTAAAATTCCAACACTATTCATGGCAATACTTCTCTGAGTTCAGTACGAGAACTCAGTCTTTATGCAGAATCCCACCAAAGTTCAACCCAAGGTGGACCATGTAATCTCTACTAACCGCCACAAAAATGACTACAATTAAAACCAAAACACTCCCACATGGCCCTCATTTTCTTCCATACAGACACTCATCATAACCTCTGGCTGGAGGTTTCCGTGAGGGGTGCAGCCCAAGACAGTGTCCAAAATAAGCTTCCTTGCCCCTCATTTGCCTAAAGTCAGGGTGGCCTGGACACCCTTCCTGTGAACTAAGAGTGATCAAATAGGCCTGCCGTTTATTTTGCTCTGTTTCTTAAATTTGAGGCCTACTGATGGTGGGATTTAGATTCTTCATGTGAATTGTAGTCATGAGAAAACCCAATCACCTATGGGCTAGAATCTGCAGGGCTTTGAAGAACTTATTTGACCCAAAGGAGGCCTATTCTCACTTAATGGAGGTCAGGAACCTTACCACGGAAGGAGAGAGACTTCATCCACAATGATTGCTCTTTTGGACATTTTGCTTTTGGATGCATACATGGGATGTCTCTTTAGATCCATCAGGTGCAGAGAATATAAGCCACAGAATTACACAAGGCCAAGAGGCTGATTAAGACATATCCCTTTCCAAAGCAATTAAGCAAAGAGCCACAGTTGATGCCCCTTCATTTGCAGTTGAAAACTTTTCTTCAGGCTTCAAAAAGGGTGGCCTGAGACAAAGACTTTCCTGACATTCAGGGCAACAGAACATTAGGTAAGGAAAAGGCCCAAAGCATGGTTTCTCCACTGAGTCTTTACTGGTCACACTGATATCTGAGCTTTCTGAGATGCTCGCCATGCCCTTCATTTAACCAATACATGGCCGTGTCACAGAGCTTGGAGGTGGTACATATCTTGGACACAAAACCATGAGCCTATTCTGGAGAGTGGCCAGAATTCAGGAAGCAAACAGTAACTTAGGAAGATAGCAGGTGTTGCCGGTCCATAAGGCAAGCCGCAGTCCATTCATAAATTGGGAAGGATGAATGCTGGGAAGCTTTCTACTAGACAAGACTCATCCATTGATGCATTCTCTTTGCTAATGTCTACAACCACTGACACAGTGAGATACACAGACATAGAAACAATCGCCTTTTCATACGACTTTCTGGAAACACTTTACTCCAAACCAAACAAACCGCCTTTCAGACATATTCTCAGAGCATGAGAAAAAAACCACAAACCCACACCCCCAGCCAGATAAGCACCTCCTTCCTCCAAGTAGGTTTGTGACTATCCGGAGTGTCCTCTGACTGATAGGCCATACTATGTTCCCCCGAAATGGCCTCTCCTATCTCACATCTGGTGTCCATGGCCAATTCTGTGAAGTTGTCAGGAGCCAGCAGTTAGCCACTGCCTTCTTTCTCAGGAAAGGCCCCTGTTAAGAGCTTTCCTGTCATTTGTCCATTCTCACATCAGTAGGTACCAAGAAAGACTGACTCTGTCCTTGTTATATCAAACAAGTGAGACCACTAGGTCTGGGACTGAGACAGGCTCTAGGTGCCTGGCTTCCTGGATCCCAAGTTCAGAAAGTGCCATGAACAAAAAAGTGAGGTGAGGTAACTTCTTTCAGAAACTGAATGAGGTTACTGCCTTGGCAACCAGTTTGTCCTAACACATGCATCCAAGTGTCCCATGACATGTAGGCTGACCGTATTTCTGTGACACTTTCACAAGTTAGAATGGTATATCAACCATAGGCACCTGGGAACAGCTCTCCACACAGGCCTCATTTGGTCCATCTTCTCTAGATTAAGAAGAGAGAGGCTGATTCAGACAAAAGCCTTCATCCTGACCAGGTTGTTTGGCATGGAAGATGACTTTTGATCTCTCAGGACCTTCATACCTGCCTACATCTTCTCCAGGGATCAATTCTGCATGGACCTTTGAGGTTCTCAGCAGGTGGACAATCCCCTACTTTCCTGTATTGTAAGACCAACTCTGTCCCTGCTCTTTTGTAAATGTAGATTGAGGGAACAGTTTATGGTTAGGGTTAATTACATGTTTGTTTTGGGTTAGGAATCATTTTGCTGGATGAATAATGGTATTGGGAATCTGTGATATATATAAGAACATAGAGTTGAAAAATATGTATGAAAACAGAAATGTAGTAAGATTTAAAGTCCATATTGGCATTGGGCCTTTGATTTGGATACTTAGCTTTGAATTACGTTCTGCAGTGATGTCTCAGATAAATTGATTATCAATGACATAGGACCTTGTACCTTGGATGATAGATTGTAGAAAAGAACATCCACTCAAACAGGGATAGTCCATAGGATTAGGAAGATAGTCGGTAGGTTTTGCAAGAAGTGTGAGTACAGGATATGGACCAAAAGTTCTTTATCAATAGGGTTTCGGTAATAGAATGAATGTCAATGTCAGCACATGTGAAGAGTCAGTCACATAGGTAAACTGGGGAAAATATGTAGGAAAGGAAACATCAATAGAGACAGTAGGAAATCAGGCAAAGTATAAAGTGAGTGATAGGATTAGACATTTTAACAGGGTTGATGTTGACTATATAATCTTCGAAGAAACAAATATGTAGTCACCAATAGGATGGACATTTGAGAGAATTAGGCAACCTAGACATCAATGTTTTTAGTAATCCATGCTCCCATTCAATTTAGGCTTTTGTACAAACATATGTGTGATCTTTGCATTTTGTATCCAAAATAGTACTGTGATAAAATGTATACGTAGATCAGGTGACATAAGTATTTTTTCCACCATTTCAGGGAGCAATATTTTGAAGATGTATAAATTAGTATTGCAGGTACAAAGAGGTGTACACTGTGTGTATGAATATAGAGATAATGCATGAATAGATGATACTGTGAATAAATAATATAACTGATTCCACTTTAAATAATGGATTAAATTGATATCTTAAAATTTATAAGAAATCTTATATTGATACACAGTCATTCATTTCTATCAGTTATACATCTAATGGTAATATGAGGGTTATGGTTTGTCATTAAGGGTGTGTGAGTTTTGCTTCAAAAGTAATTATGGAAATCGAAAATAATGTGTTTGTAAAGAAGTCTCATGAAGAGATTAGTCAAGAAACATGGAGGAATACGTGTGTTCTGAAGCAGGAAGTAATTGAAAGTGAAACAAATTGATATAAATTAGCGAACTTGTGGATGAAATATATATCCCATGATGTGCATAAACTGAAGAAATAGTAATGTACCAGTGTTGAATACAAATGAACGTCAAAATACATATCATGTCCCATAGGAATCTACTTGCATTGATGTTAAACTTGGTCAGTAACTGTAGAAATATTAGGATTTGTATGCATCATTCACTGAAGTTAGTTTTCAGTACTAGGAAACAAATATGTATTTCAGGTGGATGAATATTTCTGAGAATAATCTTGTGAAAAGTTGATAATAAATCCACATACATGAACATGAATAAATTTTGGGAGTGTATAATAAGACACATATATATCATATTTTCAAAAATCTGGAGAGTGTGTATATATATATATAGATATAGATATAGATAGATATATAGATATATAGATATATATATATAGATACATATATATACATATGCCTATATATATACACACACACACACTCACACAGACATTAAAAAGTAGCAATATATATGCCAATCGAAATTTATAATGAAATATATATAATCCACACATCCCAAAATATACTTTTTACTGAACATGGATTTATATATAATTTTGTTCAGCTAGAAAGGTCACCAATAGTTTGAATTTTCAGTTCCAACAGCATTAAGAGGAGTGATCTCTTCTCACAATTTGCATCTGCCAAGTCAGCAACCTCTCAAGTATATACATGTGATACCAGGTAGGATTCTATATGTGCATATAAAAACACATGTGCTGAATAGGCCACAGAGAAAGGGAGAGAGGAATTCACATATTTGTTAACTTTAAAAACACATGGAGAACTGTTTTAATTAAAAATTGAGTAGATTTATAATTCCTACCCTATATAATGCAAAAGGCAAGTCCAATTATACAACATGACTCCTCTGAACTGCTTGTATTTCTATTCTGTTTTGGTTATTATTCTCCATCATGTTAGCATTAGTAGTCAGAGTCTAGTGGGGTATGTGTTAGTGTCCAAAATAAGCTCTCTTACCCCTCATTTGCCTAAAGTCATGGGGGCCTGGACACCCTGCATTTGAACCAGGAGTGATAAAATAGGACTGCAGTTAATACTGCTCTGCTTCTCCATTTTGAAGCCTACTGCCTGTCAGGTATAGATTCTTTATGTGATTTGGAATAATGAGAAAACCCAAGCACTTCTTTAGGGCTTTGAAGATTTCATTTGAACCAAATGATCCCTATTCTCACTTGATGTAGGTCAGGAACATAACAAAGGAAGGCAAGACACTTCATCCACCATAACTGATCTTTTTGCCATTTTGGTTTGGATGCACACATGGGATCTTTCTTTAGATCCATCAGGTGCTGAGAATCTTAGCCACAACCTCACACAGGTCCAAGAGGCTGATTAAGACACATCCATTTCCAAAGAAACAAAGCAAAGAGCCACAGGTGATGACCATTCATTTTCATTTGAAAACTGTTTTCTTCAGGCTTCACAAAGGGGTGGCCTGAGGCAAAGACCTTCCTGACATTCAGGGCAACAGAAACATAGGTAAGAGAATGGCCCAAAGCAGGGTTTCTCCACTGAGAATTTCCTGGTCACACTGATATCTGAGTTTTCTGAGATGCTCGCCATTCCTTACCGCTACCCAGTACATGGCCATGTAACAGAGCTTGGAGGTGGTACATATCTTGGACACAAAACCATGAGCCTATTCTGCAGAGTTGCCAGAATTCAGGAAGAAAACAGGAACTTAGGAAGATAGTAGGTGTTGTCCCTCCATAAGGCAAGCTGCAGTTCATTCATAAATTGGGCAGGATGAATGCTGGGAAGCTTTCTACAAGACAGGACATATCCATTGATGCATTCTCTTTTCTAATGTCTACAACCACGGACACAGTGGGATACACAGGCATAGAATCACTCACCTTGTCAAAAGACTTACTAGAAACAGTCCATTCCAAACCAAACAAACTGTCTTTCCTACCTATTCTCAGAACATGAGACAAAACCACAAACTGACACTCACACTCACAAAGGCATCTCCTTCCCGCAAGTAGGTCTCTGACTATCTGGAGTGTCCTCTGTCTGTTGGGCCGTATTATGTTCCAATGAAATGTCCTGTCCTGTCTCAGATCTGTCTCCTTTGCAAACTCTGTTAAGTTCTCAGGAGCCAGCGGTGAGCCACTACCTGCTTTCTCAGGAAAGGCCCCTCTTCAGATCTGTCCTGGCATTTGGCAATCCTCACATCAGTAGATACCAAGAAATACTGACTCTGTCCTTGGTACATCCAAACAAGTGAGCCCACTGGGATTGGGACTGGGACTGGCTCTGGCAGCCTGGCATCTTGGATCCCAAGTTCAGAGAGTTACATCACCAAGGAAGTGAGGTAGGTCACTTTCTTCAGGAAATGTATGAGGTCACTACCTTGGCAATCACTTTGTTTTAACATTTGCTTCCAAGGGTCCCATGAGATAGAGGCTGCCCCTACTTTCGGTGACAATTTCACAAGATAGAATGGTATAACAAACATAGGCGCCTGGGAACATCTCCCCACACAGGACTGGTTTAGTCCATCTTCTCTACATTTAGATAGAGAGACTGATTCAGACACATCCCTTCATCCTGACAAGGGGGTTTGCCATGCAAGATGACTTTTGCTCTCTCAACTCCTTCATAGCTGCCTACGTCTTCTCCAGGGATCATTTCTGCATGGACCTTTGAGGATCTCAGCAGGTTTAAGAACCCCTACATTCCTGTATTGTAAAAGCAACTCTGTCCCTGCTGTTCTGTAAAGTTTGATTCAGGGAAGAGTGTATGGTTACGGTTAATAAAAGTTCAATTTCGGTTAAGAAACATTCCACGGCATGAATAATGGTATTGGGAACCTGTAATATTTACAAGAATGTAAAAGTGAAATATAAGAATGAAAACAGAAATCTAGGTAAGATTTGAAGCCCAGAAGGGCATTGGGCCCTTGATTGGGATACTTAGCTTTGAATTATGTTCTGCAGAAATGTCTCAGATAAATCAATGTTCAATGGCATAGGACTTTGTACCTTGAATGATGGAATGTCAAAGAGAACTTCTAGTCAAAAAGGGATAGTCGGTATTATTAGAAAGATAGTCTGTAGGTTTAGAACTAAGAGTGACTATAGGATTTGGACCAAAAGTTCTTTTGCAATAGGGTTTCTGGTAGAGATTGAATGTAAATGTGAGCACATGTGAAGAGTCAGTCACAATGATAATCTGGGGAAAATATGTAGGAAAGCAGATATCAATAGAGACATTAGGAAATCAGGCAAATGAAAAAGTGAGTGATAAGATTAGACATTTTCAACGGGCTTGAGGTTGAATATATAATCTTAGGAAGAAACAAATATGTAGTCAAGAATAGGATTCACATTTGAGAGCATTAGGCAAACTGGACATGGAAGTTTTTAGTAATCCATGTTCACTTTCCATTTAGGTTTGGTAAAATCATAAGTGTCACCTTTGTGTTTTGTGTCCAGAATATTACTGTGATAAAATGTATATGTAAATCAGGTGACATGTGCATTTCTTCCACCATTTCTGGGAGCAATATTTTGAAGACGTATAAATTAGTATTGGGGGTACAAAGAGGTGTATCCTGTGTCTATGAATATAGAGATAATGCATGAAAAGACCATACTGTGAATAAATAATATAACTGGTTCCACTTTAAATAATGGATTTAATTGATATCTGAAACTAAGTAAGAAATCTTATATTGATATACAATCATTCATTCCAGCTAGTTGTACATCTAATGGTAATATTAGGGTTTGGTTTATCATGACGGGTGTATGAGTTTTGCTTCAAATGTGATAATGGAAATCGAAAATAATGAGTTTGAAAAGAAGTCTCATGAAAAGAGCAGTCAAGAAACATAGAGAAATACATGTGTTCTGAAGCAGGAAGTGACTGAAAGTGAAAAAAATGCGTATAAATTAGCGAACTTGTGGATGAAATATATATCCTATGATGTGCATAAACTGAAGAAATAGTAATGTTCCAGTGTTGAATAAAAATGAATGTCAAAATACACATCATGTCCCATAGGAATCTACTAGCCTTGATATTAAACTGGGTCAGTTACTATAGAAGTATTAGATTTTTTTTTGATGTTATAATAGAATTTATTTTACCACTAGCATGCCACAGAATGTTGAGGAAAGAGCAATGGATTTTTAGTTATCGCACTAATAATCTAACATTTAATGACTCTTTTGGATAGTCTAGAAATTACATAAGGCTATGTAACATAATTTTTTAATTTAACATTCATAAAAGCTTGGAGTTTTGGTAATATTTCTACTTTTTTATTTTTAATTTTTTCAGTTGTGATTGACCTTCATTTTGTTTATTTGTATGTGGTGCTTAGAATAGAACCCAGTGTCCCACACATGCTAGAAAAGCATGTTACCACTGAACCACAAACCCAGCCCCTCCACTTTTATCTTTACATCGAACATGCCTCTCCCTCATCTTTACTCACTTTCTTCCTCATTTTCCCCCTTCTCTCTCTTGCTTTTTCTTTTTCCTTTCATATCTGTTTTTCTCTGATGTCATTACAAACAGTAGTATGCTATGAAATTTAAATTTAAGACTGTTTTTTATAGTCATTGTTCTTTTCTTGAGAAAATTTAATAATTATAATCACCTGATAGATATATTAAAATAAATTTTTATACATATGTATCTATATTCATGCATATGCATAACATATTATATATATACATACATATACATTTAAAAGTACTTTGATTAGCCTGTTAAAAATAATATAGACCAAAACTTTCTTAATTCTCAAGCCTTCCAGAATTAACATCTTACAGTGAAAATCAAATAAACATATTTAAATAAACAGGTATCATTCTTTTTATCAATACTGATAATTTAAGGTTTTATATCACATTAAGCTATAATACGGCATATTAAATCTTATGAATTAGAAAAAGTTTTTTGAATAACCTATTATTTAAGGACCATATGCACTGACATTTTAAAGGCTTTCTTGTGATTTCAATTTCTATCAATTGTGTATTAATTGCCAAATGCTTATTTTAGTACTTTTCATATTCATAATTGATATAAAGTCAATTGTTTAATTCTTCTTGTAAATAATTACTTATTACAGTAGGGACATTATTAATAATTCTAAATCTGTATAAGAAAATAGTACAAAGATATTTTCATGCAAAATTAAGAATAATTGTGTGCTCTAAATGTCTGATTGTTGATACATATAACAAAGAGCTTTTGATGAGTCTCTTCCCCAGTAAAACATAAAATGCAAAGATATTGTTGGGTATATATGTGCAAATAAAGATAAAGAAAATACACATTATCAGCTAGAAACTATTAAATAAAGGGTGAAAACAACAATCCAACACATTGTACGAATTTGTCAGATGAGGTAGTATTCTGGAAGAATAGCCTAAGACTAGACCTGGTCCATGACAAAATATTCACGAAAAAAAATGAAATATGAAAAATATAGAAAATGCTATGAATTTTTCATGAAGGTAGGTGAATTATCCTTTAATCTCAATTTATGTGCATTTTCAAAAGCCAATTTCCTGGTAAAATAAATTTGTGATTGTTACAACTAAACGAAACAAAGTTTCTGCTTAGCAAAATGAATGCATCTCAACCCATTTTTAGCTGATTTCTTCCCTCTCAATTTTAAACCGTTATTTATTTATTTATTTCTATTGGTTGTTCCAAACATTACAAAGCTCATGATATATCATCTTTGATACATTTGACTCAAATGGGTTATGAACTCCCATTTTTTCCACAAATATGAATTTCAGAATCACATTGGTTACACATTCACATTTTTGAATAATAGCATATTAGTGACTGTTGTATTCTGCGACCTTTCCTATCCCCCACTATCCCCCCTCCCCTCCCCTCCCATCTTCCCTCTCTACCTCATCTGCTGTTGTTCAATTCTCTCCATTGTTTCCCCCCCATTTCCCCTCAAATCCTCTTATATGTAATTTTGTTTAACATTGAGGGTCTCCTACTATTTCCATATGCTTTCCCTTCTCTCTCCCTTTCTCTCCCCCAACTCGTCTTTGTTTAATGATAAACTTTTCCTCATGCTCTTCCTCGATGTTCTGTTCTTAGTTGCTCTTTTAATATCAAAGAAGACATTTGGCATTTGTGTTTTTAAGGATTGGCTAGCTTCGCCTAGCATAATCTGCTCTAATGCCATCCATTTCCATGCAGATTCTATGATTTTGTCATTTTTTAATGAAGAGTAATACTCCATTTTGTATAAAAGCCACATTTTTTTTATCCATTCATTTATTGAAGGGCATCTAGGTTGGTTCCACAGTCTAGCTATTGTGAATTGTGCAGCTATGATCATTGATGTGGCAGTATCTCTACAGTACGCTCTTTTAAGAACCTCAGGAAATAGTTCGAGAAGGGTGATAGCTGGGTCAAATGGTGGATCCATTCCCAGCTTTCCCAGGTATCACCATAGTACTTTCCAAATTGGCCTCACCAATTTGCAGTCCCACCAGCAGTGTACAAGTGTACCCTTTTCCCCACATTCTCACCAACACTTATTTTGTTTGACTTCATAATGGCTGCCGATCTTACTGGAGTGAGATGGTATCATAGGGTGGTTTTGATTTGCATTTCTCTGACTGCTAGAGATAGTGAGCATTTTTTCATGTACTTGTTCATTGATTGAATGTCCTCCTCTGTGAAGTGTCTGTTCAGGTCCTTGGCCCATTTGTTGATTGGGTTATTTGATATCTTATTGTTTAATTTTTTTGAGTTCTTTGTATATTCTGGATATTAGGGCTCTATCTGAAGTGTGAGGGGTAAAAATTTGTTCCCAGGATGTAGGCTCTCTATTTACCTCTCTTATTGTTTCTCTTGCTGAGAAAAAAAAATTAGTTTAAGTGAGTCCCATTTGTTTATTCTTGTTATTAACTCTTTGGCTATGGGCATCCTATTAAAGAATGTGGAGCCCGACCCCACAGTATGTAGATCGTAGCCAACTTTTTCTTCTATTAGACGCAGTGTCTCTGATTTGATATCTAGCTCCTGGATCCATTTTGAGTTAACTTTTTGCATGGTGAGAGAAAGGGATTCAGTTTCATTTTGTTGCATATGGATTTCCAATTTTCCCAGCACCATTTGTTGAAGATGCTATCTTTCCTCCATTGCATGTTTTTAGCCCCTTTATCAAATATAAGAAAGTTGTAATTTTGTGGATTGGTTTCTGTGTCCTCTATTCTATACCATTGGTCCAGCTGCCTGTTTTGGTACCAGTACCACGATGTTTTTATTACTATTGCTTTGTAGTACAGTTTGAACTCTTGTATCGCTATACCTCCAGATTCACACTTCCTGCTTAGAATTGCTTTTGGTATTCAGGGTCTTTTGTTTTTCCATATGAATTTCATGATTGCTTTATCATTTCTGCAATAAATGCCGTTGGGATTTTTATTGGCACCGATTTAAACCTGTAGAGAACTTTGGGTAATATCAACATTTTGATGATGTTAATTCTGCCTATCCATGAACAAAGTACATTTTTCCATCTTCTAAGATCTTTTTCTATCTCTCTCTTTAGGGTTCTGTAGTTTTCATTATATAAATCTTTCACCTCTTTCGTTAGGATGATTCCCAAGTATCTTATATTCTTTGTGGATATAGTGAATGGAGTGGTTTTCCTCATTTCAATTTCAGAAGTTTTTCTGCTGATATACAGGAATGCCTTTGATTAATGCGTGTTGACTTTATATCTTGCCACTTTGCTGAATTCATTTATTAACTCTATCAGTTGTTTGTAGACCCTTTTGAGTCTGTTAAATATATTATCATGTCATCTGCAAATAGCGATAATTTAAGTTCTTCTTTTCCTATTTTCATGTCTTTAATTTCTTTTGTCTGTCTAATTGCTCTGGCTAGTATTTCAAGAACTAAATCGAATAGAAGTGGTGATAGAGGGCATCCCTGTCTTGTTCCAGATTTTAGAGGGAATGCCTTCAGTTTTTCTCCATTTACGATGATGCTAGCCTGAGGTTTAGCATATATAGCTTTTACAATGTTGAGGTAAGTTCCTGTTATCCCTAGTTTTTCTAGTGTTTTGAACATAAAGGGAGGCTGAACTTTGTCGAATGTTTTTTCTGCATCTATCAAGATGATCATATGGTTCTTGTCTTTAAGTCTATTGATGTGGTGAATAGCATTTATGGATTTCCGTATATTGAACTAGCCTTGCATCCCTGGGATGAATCCTACTTGATCATGGTGCACAATTTTTTGATATGCTTTTGTATTACATTCACCAGGATTTTATTGAGAATTTTTGCATCCTAGTTTATTAGAGATATTGGTCTGTAGTTTTGTTTCTTTGAAGTGTTTTTGTCTGGTTTCGGGATCAGGGTGATTTTGGCCTCATAGAATGAATTTGAAAGAGCACCTTCATTTTCTATTTCTTGAAATAGCTTGAAAAGTATTGGTATTAATTCTTATTTTAAGGTTTTGTAGAGCTCCGCTCTATACCCATCCGCTCCAGGGCTTTTTTTGGTTCGTAGTCTTTTGATGGCTTCTTGTATTTCTTCCTTTGTTATTGGTCTGTTTAAATTGTGTGTGTCTTCCTGACTCAATCTTGGCACATCGTATGACTTAAGAAATTTATTGATATCTTCACTATCTTCTATTTCATTTGAATATAGGGTTTCAAAATACTTTCTAATTATCTTCTGTATTTCTGTAGTGTCTGTTGTGATAATGCCTTTTTCATGCCGTATGTTAGTAATTTGAGTTCTCATTCTTCTTCTCTTTGTTAGCATGGCTAAGGGCCTGTCGATCTTATTTATGTTTTCAAAGAACCAACTTTTAGTTTTATCAATTTTTTCAATGTTTTTTTTTGTTTCAATTTCGTTGATTTCTGCTCCAATTTTAATTATTTCTTGTCTTCTACTACATTTGCTGTAGTTTTTCTTTTCTTTTTCTAGGTTTTTGAGGTGTAGTGTGAGTTCATTTATTTTATTTTATTTTATTTTTTTGAGGAAAGAACTCCAAGAAATGAATTTCCCTCTTAAAACTGCTTTCATTGTGTCCCATAGATTCCAGTATGTTGTGTCTGTATTGTCATTTGTCTATAAGAATTTTTTATATCCTCCTCTATGTCTTCTGTAAGCCATTGATCATTCAGTAGAATATTGTTCATTTTTCCATATGATGTAGGATTTTTCCTTCCTTCTTTTATCATTTATTTCCAGTTTCATTCCAATATGATCAGATATGGTGCATGGTATTATCTCCAAGCCTTTATATTTACTAAGGGTTGCCCTATGGCATAATATATGAACTATCTTTGAGTAGGATCCTTGTGTTGCTGAGAAGAACGTGTATCCACTTGAGGATGGTTGATATATTCTATATATGTTGGTTAAGCCTAGGTTATTTATTGTGCTGTTGAATTCCATAGTTTCTTTATTCAGTTTTTGTCTAGAGGATCTTTCTAATGGCGAGATCAGTGTGTTGAAGTCACCCGTAGTTATTGTGTTGTAGTCTATTTGACTCTTGAACTTGAGGAGAGTTTGTTTCATGAGCGTTGCAGCTCAATTGTTTGGTGCATACAAATTGATAATTGTTATGTCTTGTTGGTGGATGGTTCCTTTTAACAGTACATAGTGTCCTTCGTTATCCCTTTTTATTAACGTAGGTTTGAAATTGATTTTATTTGATATGAGTATGGCTACTCCTGCTTGCTCCCGAGGGCCATGTGAGTGGTATGATTTATCCCAACCTTTTACTTTCAGCCTGTGTATGTCTTTACCTATCATATGAGTCTCCTGAAGGCAGCAGACTGTAGGATTTGTTTTTTTGATTCAGGTTACTAACCTATGTCTCTTGATTGGTGAGTTTATGCCATTAACATTTAAGGTTACAATTGAAATATGATTTTTACTTTCATTCATGTTTATTTATGTATTTATTTTTAGTTTGGCTAGTTTTTACTTTTTGGTTATTTTCCTCCCCCTTTACTGAGATACCTCCTGCTGTTAGTTTGGGGCACTATTTTTCAATTCCTCTTCTTCTAGTATTTTGCTCAAATGCTTTGCAGTGCTGGTGTTCTTTCTGCAAATTCTTTTAGCTTTTGTTTATTGTGAAAGACACTAATTTCATTGTCAAATCCCAAACTTAATTTTGATGGATACAGTACTCTTGGTTGGAATCCATTATTTTTCAGCGTTTGAAATACATTGTTCCAGGATCTACTCGCTTTCAAAGTTTGTGATGAAAATTCAGTCGTTAACCTAATTGGTTTACCCCAGAATGTAATCTGCCTCATTTCTCTTTTAGCTTTTAATATTCTCTCCTTGTTCTGTATGTTAACTATCTTGATAATTCTATGTCTTGGAGTTGGTCTATTATGGTTTTGAATGTTTGAGGTCATGTAGGCTTCAAGGATTTGGCAATCCATTCCATCTTTTATCTCTGGGAAGTTTTCTAGAATTATTTCATTTAATATGTTGTCCATTCCTTTGGTTTGAATCTCTATGCCTTCTTCTATCCTGATGACTCTCAAATTTGTTCTTTTATGACATCTCATATCTCTTAAATAGATTGCTCATGGGATATAAGCATCTTTTCTGTGTTGACTATATTCTTTTCAAGTTGATAAACTTTGTCTTCATTATCTGATCTTCTGACTTCTACTTAATCTAGTCTATTTACAATATTCTCGTTTGAGTTTTTAATGTGGTTTATATTTTTCTGCATTCCTAGGATTACTGTTTGATTTTTTTAAGAACTCTGTCTTTTGGTAAAGCTCCTTCTTTGCCATTTGAATTTGTTTGTTTAATTCATTTTCAAAATATTCTTTTATTGCTTGGACTTGCTGCCTCATGTCTTCTCTAATATTTCTTTCCATCTGAGTTAGGGATGCATTGAGTTTTTTCCCTATCCCTGTTTCTGATGATTCTAGGTCCTCCTGTAGAATTAAGTTGTCCGGCATTATTTGTACACCTTTTTCCCTTGTTTTTTCATGAAGTTCACATTACTTTCCAGCTCCGTTTGATTGCTGTGTTTCTGCTCTCTTCTATATATTTGTTTTGGTTTTATATATCTCTATTGTAGCTCCTTTGTGTTGGTAGACTGTGCATGCTAAAGTGGATTCCACTGGGAAGGAATTCTGACGGCCGAGTTCCAGTGATGTCACCTCTCTGCTATGGTGGGCCCCAGGCTCTTTGCCCGGGTGTTCGCATGGGGGTGTGGGACTGTACTGTCTCTGTTTGTTTTCAGCTCCTGGTCGCGGGTGTGCAGGCGGTCACAAGCTGTCCAGTCACGCAGTCAGCGGGTGGGCTGTCATCGGCTGTTGTGCGATCTCTAGCCACCCATTAGGGCAGGCATATGGCAGGTGATTGGTCGCTGGTGGGCAGGCGGTCTCCAGCCGTCCAGTCGCACCTGCAGCGGGCCGGCTGTTGCCGGCGGGCGAGCGTTCTCCAGGTGCCCAGTCACACGGGCCTGGCCTCTAGTCCCCTGGTTTCTCCTGCTAGTCCTGCTTTCTCCTGCTACACCAGTTTTCCCCTGAGTAATGCCCTCGGCAGCTCAAACTGTACTCTGGCCTGCCGTTTCTTGGGTGTGGATTGTGTCTATTGGGAACCCCAGCACTCTATTGTTTTTTTTTTTTTTTTTTCCGTTTGCCCCTTCCCCATCGCTGGCTAGACAGATTTTGTTTTCACCACTGATGGGAGGGGGAGTAGAAGGTCAGGGGCCTCTAGTTTCCCCCCCCATCTTTATTCAGGCTCTCTCTGATAATCCCTCCCCTGGAAAGCTTAGGAAAGATTTTATGCAAATATCCTACTGTATGGGAGATGAGCGGAAAACACACAACTGTTTTATTGTTGCAATCTGTCGGAGAGTGGCGGTGGTTACTTCAGCTCTCCAAGATGGTTGCCGTTGGTTTCCTTGGTAGAGTTTCCGTTGTGGGGGATAGAACTGTAGCGCTTCCTTCCCTGACTGAGATCCCGAACTCCGCCTGGGGCTCAGTGGGGGGTCAGCCGGCAGGATTCCACAGAATCTGCAGCAACGTTTCTCCCTGGATGCTAGTCGCTTCTCGGTGGTGCCCCGACGTCTGTAGCCACGGGGCGGGACGCACGGATCAGTAAGCCCAGATCTCCGGTTGCATATTTGGCTCGCGTTTGAGACTCAATTACCGGACCTCGTTGGTGGAAATCATTCTTTTAGGTTTCGGTGCACACCCATTTTTCTGTAAGATCCTAACAAGATAGTCTTTTGTCATTCTAACTCGTTATTCACCTGCAATGTGGCGTGGTACACTGGGTGTGATGCACTCTATTCGCGGCCAACTTGCAATGTCGAAATATTAGGTTTTGTATGCACCATTTACTGAAGATAGTTTTCAGTACTAGGCAACCAATATGTATTTCAGGTTGATGAATATTTCTGAGAATTATCTTTTGAAAAGTTGATTATAAATCCACATTCATGATATGAATGAATTTGGGGAGTGCACAATAAGGCACATATATTTCATATTTTGAAAAATCTTGAGAGTATATATATATATATATATATATATATATATACACAGAGAGACATTACAATGTAGCATTATGTATGCCAACCGAAACTTATCGTGAAATACATATCATCCAGAGATCCAAAAATATTAATTTTACTGAACATGGATTTATGTATAATGTTGTTCAAATAGGAGGCTCAGCCATAGGTTGAATTTTCAGTTTCAACAGCATTTAGGAGCAGTGATTTCTTCTCACAATTTGTATCTGCCAAGTCAGCCACCTCACAAAAATGTACGTGTGATACTAGGTAGGATTCTATATATGCATATAAAAATACATTTGCTGACTAGGCTATAGAGAAAGGGAGACATAAATTCACATGTTTGTTTACTTTAAAAATACATGGAGAACTATTTCAACAAAAAAATTGACTAGATTTATAACTCCTACCCTATATAATGCAAAAGGCAAGTCCAAGAATACCAAACATGCCTCCTCTTAACTGCTTGTATTTCTATTCTGATTGGGTTATTATTTTCCATGATATTACGATTAGTAGTCAGAGTCTAGTAGGGTAGGGGTTAGTGTCAGGGATTCAGTATTTCAAATGGAAAATTGGAAAATGAATCCAATGTGTATACAAATATGTGCTACACAAAAATGTTCCCACTCTCATCAAGAACTATGGCTTGACATTACTTTTGCCCCAAGAAAGACACAATTAGAGGAGAAGTGTTAGAAAATCTGTGAATACATATCTGGAATGGAATATGCTCAGTAGTTCACAACACTGGAGGTGGTAGAGGAGTTCCCAAAAGTAAGGGATAGGGTGAACACTCCACAAACATGGAGCTCTGCTGGCCTAAAGACTTCTTGAAGAACTGCCTCTGAGGTTAGGCACCTGAAAAATATGTTGTTTTCTGGAGCTTTAGCTTCATTTGTAGTGAGACCATCAAAGCTGGGTCTACATCTATGTGACCTGGAGGACATGGTTTCTTATTTTCCAGTGAAGATGAGGCAGCAGTGCTGAATTTGCTCTTTGTAGGTAAACTGTGATCACTGGGGACTAAGTGTCTCCCCATGTGGACTGTGAAGCCATTTGGTCATCCTCCAAATTTCATGGTGTTTCTTGCTGCTACACTGGGAGTTTGCTATTTGATTCAAAAATACAAGGAGTTCTAGTGGGTCACAGTGCTGGAGGGAGTTCTGTCACATGTGGTGGGTCAGTTTCTGCAGGAGAATGCACCAAACATACTTCTAGCCCACATATATTGCCCCATTGACCATAGCAACTTGATTCTGAACATTGCCCTGAAATCTCTCAGTATTACAAGATGCCTTTATATAGAAGGGACTGCTTGCTGCACCATGTCAGTCACAAGCCATTTGGAAGCCAATGGAAGATCCACAGGCCCCACCACAGATGTTTTATCATACACCTGACCACCACGGCTCTAGGCCCACTACTCAGCAGGCTCCAACTTATTGGCATCTCTGTTCTACACGATTTTCATGAAACCGAGTCAATCAAAGCACTGTCTGGTATACTCATGATCAGCAACAGGACATCCAAAGGTCCTCCATTGCCACCTGGTCATGGGAATTTCAAAAATTTTATGGTATTTTTGTAGCCATTTTTCAATGATGATGTTGGAGGCACTGTGGGTTAAAATTCACTCCAGAACCATTAAATGTAGAGGAAGCACATTTCAATGAAAGCTTTGGAGAATTCTCACAGGCAAGGCTTCTCAAAAAGTGGCCAAATGGTCACATGAAGCCAGTCCCATTGAGGTCTACAATGAGGTCCATGTGTGTTTCGACTCTCAAATATGGCTGACAAGTCTTTCAGAATAAAATCACGTGATATCTTGGCTGTGATTCCCAGTGCTCTGTTGAAAGCCACCCTGCACATAGATCTCAGTTTTCAAGCGGGACTCTCATGCATGGCCTCCGAAAATCCCAACACAATTCATGGCAATAATTCTCTGAGTTCAGTTCCAGAACTCAGTCTCTAAGGGGAATCACACCAGAGTTCATGTAAAGGTGGACCCAGTCATCTCTTCCAAACACCAAACAAATGGCCACAATTAAAACCAAAACACTCCCACATGGCCCTCATGATCTTTCATATAGACACTCATCATAACCTCTGGCTGGATGTTTCCATGAGGGGCGAAACCCAAGACAGTCTCCAAAATAATCTCCCTTGCCCATTAATGGCCTAAAATCAGGGTTGCCTGGACACACTTCCTGTAAACTAGGAGTGATCAAATAGGCCTGCTGTTAATACTTCTCTGCTTCTCCAATTTGGGGCCTACTGACTGTGGGGTTTATTTTTTTATGTGAATTGGAGTCATTATAAAACCCAAGCACATATTGGCTAGCTTCTGCAGGGCTTTGAAGAAATCATTTGACCCAAAGGATCCCTATTCTCACTTGATGGAGGTAAGGAACCTAAAAGAGGAAGGGGAGAGACTTCATCCACAATGACTGCTTTTTTGGCCATTTTGGTTTTGAATGCACACATGGGATCATTCTTAAGATACATCAGGTGGTGAGAATCTAAGCCATCTAAGCCATTGCCTCAAACAGGGCCAAGAGGCTGATTCAGACACATCCCTTTTCAAAGCAATTAAGCAAAGAGCCACAGGTGATGCCCATTCATTTCCATTTGAAACCTGTCTTCTTCAGGCTTCACAAAGGGGTGGCCTGAAACAAAGACCTTCCTGACATTCAGGGCAACAGAACAATAGGTAAGCAAAGCAGGGTTTCTCCACTGAGACTTTATTGGTCACACTGATATCTGAGTTTTCTGAGATGCTCGCCATTCCCTTCAGCTATCCAGTACATGGCCATGTAACAGGGTTTGGAAATGGTACATATATTGGACACAAAACCATGAGCCTATTCTTTAGAGTGGCCAGAATTCAGGAAGAACGCAAGAACTTTGGAAGATAGCGCGTGTTGCCCATCGATAAGGCAAGCCAAAATCCATTCATCAATTTGGCAGAATAAATGATGGGAAGCTTTCTACTAGACAGGACACATCAATTGATGCATTATCTTTTCTAATGTCTATAACCATGGACACAGTGGGATACACAGACATAGAAACACTCGCGTTGTCAAATGACTTACTAGAAACAGTTCACTCAAAACCAAACAAACCGCCTTTTCTATCTATTCTTTTCTATCTATTTCTATCTATTTTGAGGCAAATCCACAAACACACAGCGACACCCACAGAGGCACCTCCTTCCCCAAAGTAGGTCTGTGACTATCCAGAGTGTCCTCTGACTGGTGGGTTATAGTATGTTCCCCCGAAATGGCCTGTCCTGTCTCAGATCTGGTCTCTTTAACCAACTCTGTGAAGATGTCAGGAGCCACTGGTGAACCACTATCTGCTTTCTCAGGAAAGGCCCCTCTTTAGAGCTTTTCTGGCTTTTGGCCATTCTCATATCAGTAGGTACCAAGAAAGACTGACTCTGTCCTTGGTATATCCAAACAAGTGAGACCACTGGGACTGGGACTGGGACAGGCTCTGGGTGCCTGTCTTCCTGCATCCCAAGTTCTTAGAATTCCATCACCAAGGAAGTGAGGTGAGGTCACTTCCTTCAGGAACTGAATGAGGTCACTGCCTTAATAACAACTTTGTCCTAACAGTTGCTTCCAAGGGTCCCATGAGATGGAGGCTGCCCCTATGTCTTGTGACACTTTCACAAGTTAGAATGTATATCAACCATAGGCACCCGGGACCAGCTCTCCAAACAGGACTGTTTGAGTCCATATTCTAATGGGTGGCACTAGAGCAGATTATGCTTAGTGAATCTAGCCAATCCCTAAAAAACAAATACCAAATGTCTTCTTTGATATAATGAGAGCAACTAAGAATAGAGCAGGGAGGAAGAGCAGGAAGAAAAGATTAACATTAAACAGAGACATGAGGTGAGAGGGAAAGAGAGAGAAAAGGGGAATTGCATGGAAATGGAGGGAGACCCTCATTGTTATACTAAATTACATATTAGAGGTTGTGAATGGAATGGGAAAATAAACAAGGTGAGAAATGAATTACAGTAGATGGGGTGGACAGAGAAGATCCGAGGGGAGGGGAGGGGGGATAGTAGAGGATAGGAACGGTAGCAGAATACAACAATTACTAGTATGGAATTATGTAAAAATGTGGATGTGTAACCGATGTGATTCTTCAATCTGTATCTGGGGTAAAAATGGGAGTTCATAAATCACTTGAAGCTAATGTATGCTAATGTATGAATATGTTATGTCAAAAGATTTGTAAGGTTTTGAACAACCAATAATAAAAAAAAGAACAGAGAGGCTGATTCAGTAACAACCTTTCATCCTGACCAGGTTGTTTGCCATGGAAGTTGACTTTTGCTCTCTCAGGTCCTTCAGTGGTGCCTATATCTTCTCCAGGGATCACTTCTGCATGAAACTTTGAGTTTTTCAACAGGTGGAAGATTCACTACATTCCTCTATTTTAGGACCAACACTGTCCCTGCTCTTCTGTAAAGTTAGATTGAGGGAACAGTGTATCGTTTCGCTTAATAACAGGTTTGATTTGGGTTAGGAATCATTCTGCTTGATGAATAATGGTATTGGGAACCTGTGATATTTATAAGAATATATAGGTGAAATATAAGTATGAAAACAGAAATCTAGGTAAGATTGGAATCCCACTAGGGCATTGCGCTCTTGATTGGGATACTTAGCTTTGATACATGTTCTGCATAGATGTTTCAGATAAATCAATAATCAATGGCATAGGACCTTGTACCTTGGATGATTGAATGTAGAAGTGAATATCCACTCAAACTGGGATAGTTGGTAGGATTAGGAAGATATTCTGTAGGTTTCAGAAGAAGAGTGAGTACAGGAATTGTAACAAAAGTTCTTTAGCAATAGGGTATCACATAGACAGTGAATGTAAATGTCAGCACATGTGAAGTGTTAGTCAAAATTGTGAACTGGTGAAAATAATTAGGAAGCAGACATCAATAGAGACATTAGGAAATCAGGGAAAGTATAAAGTGAGTGATAGGATTAGACATTTGCAACAGGGCTGAGGTTGAATATATGGTCTTAGGAAGAAACAAATATGTTGTCATAAATAGGATTGACATTTGAGAGCATTAGGCAACCTGGACATGAATGTTTTTAGTAATCCATGCTCACTTTCCATTTAGGCTTTGGTACAATCATAAGTGTGACCTCTGCTTTTTGTGTCCAGAATATTACTGTGATAAATGCATACGTAGATCAGGTGACATGAGTATTTCTTCCACCATTTCTGGGAGCAACATTTTTAAGACGAATAAATTAGTATTGGGGTTACAAATAGATGTACCCTGTGTCTATGAATGTAGAGATAATGCATGAATAGACCATACTGTGAATAAATAATATAATTGGTTCCAACTTTAAATAAAGGATTGAATTGATATCTGAATATATACAGAAAATCTTATATTGATATACAATTATTCATTCCAACCAGTAATACATCTAATGGTAATATTAGGGTTATGTTTTATCATGAAGAGTGTGTGAGTTTTGCTTCAAAATGATTATGGAAATCAAAAATAATGTGTTTGAAATGAAGTCTCATGAAAAGACCAGTCAAGAAACCTGGAGGAATACATGTGTTCTGAATCAGTAAATGATTGAAAGTGAATCAAATGCCTATAAATTTGTGAACTTATGGATGAAATACATGTCCTATGATGTTCGTAAACTGTAGAAATTCTATTGTACCAGTGTTGAATAAAATGAACTTCAAAATACACATCATGTCCCATAGGAATCTACTTGCATTGATGTTAAACAGGGTCAGTTAATGTAGAAATATTAGGATTGTATGCACCATTGACTGAAGTTAGTTTTCAGTAATAGGAAACAAATATGTATTTCAGGTGGATGAATATTTCTGAGAATAATCTTGTGAAATGTTGATTATAAATCCACATACATGAACATGAATGAATTTAGGTAGTGTATATAAGACACATATATTTATGAACATGAATGAATTTAGGTAGTGTATATAAGACACATATATTTTATATTTGGAAAAATTTGGAGAGTATATATATATATATATATATATATATATATATATATATATTAAAAAACACACACAGACAATAAAATGTAGCAATATATATGCTAATCGAAATTCTTCATGAAATGTACATCAGCCACAGATGCAAAAATATTTATTTTACCGAACATCGATTTATGTATAATGTTGTTCTACTAGGAGGCTCACCCATAGGTTGAATTTTCAGTTCCAACAGAGTTTAGGAGGAGTGATCTCTTCTCACAATTTGTATTTGCCAAGTCAGACACCTCAGAAGAATATACGTGTGATACCAGGTAAGATTCTATATGTGCATATAAAAATACATGTGCTTAATTGGCTACAGAGAAAGGGAGACAGGTATTCACATATTTGTTAACTTTAAAAACATGTGGAGAACTATTTCAGTTAAAAATTAGCTAGATTTATAACACCTACCCTATATCATTCAAAAGGCAAGTCCAACTATACACCATGCCTCCTCTGTACTGCTTGTATTTCCATTCTGTTTGGATTCTTTTTCTCCATCATATTAGGATTAGTAGTCAGAGTCTAGTAGGTTATGGTTTAGTGTCAGGTGTCCGGGCCGGCTGGACACTTCAACGTGGGCGTTGAACCTTGTTGGGGAGGAATGAAGGGACAAGAGTGATGAGAGAAGACAGCAAGACAACAGTTCTGATCATGCTGAAAACTTTTATAGTTCTCACAGTGTATTTATATGCTGCGGATGAGAAAGCTCTCTTATCGGCAGTTGCTGGATGTCTTCACAGGTGAGATAACCTCAGGATATTTTAGGAAGACGGATAGCCGCAGGATGTCTCAGGGTGATAGATGGCTGCGGGATGTCTCCCAGGCAGGAAATCTCGCAGGGGTCTATTTCTTGTAAGTGTCAGGCTATTCTTTGAAGGAGAACTTCCTTCTAGCCCCTGACATCTTCCCCCTTTCTTATATAAAATATTTGACCATACCTTACAGGCCAATGTTTTAGGGGGTTATAGAGGCTCTGTTTCTGTAACAGGCCTTAGAATATCTCCTGATCTGATCGAGCATGTTTACTAGGAGATTTCGTGGTGGCCTAGGCATGTTTTTTAAGGACACGGCTTTGAGGGGGAAGCATGCCAACTGCCATGCACCAGAGCGTGTCACTCAGAAGACTTGGGTTTTGGGAACCATGGATCCATCCTCCTGCAGTCCTTCCTGCACCCTCTGTTATTATGGCCTAACGTCCTCACTCCATGGGTGTGTCCTCCCCCAAACAGAGGGGCCCATGGAGGACGAACCCTTATGGCAAGGGCAGAAGATGGTTGGTCAGAGCTGTTACTTAGAGTTTTATATAAGAAAGCGAGATCTGTGGGCATGTAACCTTAAGAAATAAGCTTGTGAGGAGGGTAGAACATCCTTTTAAATGTTGGCAGCACGGTCTTCCATATCCAGGCGATGATAGTGGACCTGTAGGGGCTTAGAGGCCAAAATATTAATCTCTTCTTTAATAAATTGTAACAGCCTGTTTATAATGCAGGGTCCTAGGGACACCATTAAAAGTAAACCCAACAAAGGGCCTAATAGGGGAAGAAGATAGGGCAGAAATCCATTAAGCCCAGTCCAGAGGGGATTTTCAAATATTTCCCTTCGTCTCTTTTCTAGATCTTCTTGAAGCTGCTTAATTTTAGTGCATACTATGCCAGAATTATTGGCATAAATGCAGCATCATTCCCCTAAGGCCAAGCAAATACCTCCCTGGTTAGCTGTCAGCAAATTTAAGCCTCGTCTTTTTTGAAGGAACACTTCTGCCAGGGAGTCTATTTGGTCCTGCAAATCTTTAATGGTTCATGATAGAGTTTTTATCAGTTGTTACTGATAGAGTTTATAATTTGTTGAGACAGGCGATGGTAAGAGTGAATAGACGTGCCTAAGCCAGTGTACCTGTGCCCACAGGAACTGTTATTCCAAGGCTGGCAGATTGTTGGCTGCATCTGAAAAAGAAGAAATTTTGTCCTCATGAGGAGTCCCTCTGTCCCTGTTTTGAGGTAAGTCATTAACCTGTTTAACCAGGAGTTCTGGTAACCATCATGGGGCTGTTTGATCTTGGTCCAAAACATAAGCTGAGCCTCCTCCCCAGATGAGGACAGGATCTGGGCCTTTCCATTTATTTGTAAGGGGATTGTGTCACATAACAGGTTTGCGAACAGAATTGGACGAGTGATGGCAGTGTCTGTCTGCTGCCGAATGGCCTTCATTGTCTAGGGTAAGAAAAATAAGGGCAAATAATGCATTGTTAAGGCGATGCCTGGGTGTGGTAAATACAAGGGAGGAAGCCTTAAGGAAGGTTAGCCAAGTTTTTAAGGTAAGGTGGGCAAGTTCCACAATGCCTTGGCCCTGAGGGTTGTATGGAATTCCAGTAGTATGACAAATTTGCAAGGTAGCACAAAACTGTTTAAACTTGGCAATGGTATATGTAGGATAAATATCTGTTTTAATATGTATTGGTTTACCCATAACAGAAAAGGCTGAAACAAGATGAGAAAGGACATCTTTGGTAGCCTCTCCAGAATGTGGTGATGCAAAAATAAAGCCGCTGAAGGTATCTACAGAAATGTGTATATATATTTGGCTATTACAAATTCAAGAAAATGAGTAACATCCATTTGCCAAAACTGATCGGGCAGTAATCCTCGGGGGTTAACTCCCAAGTGTTGAATGGGGAGGGAGACAGCGCAACTAGGGCATGCTTTTACTATTTCTCGTGCCTGTTGCCTGGTAATTTTACAAAGTAATCAAAGGCTCTGGAAATTTAAATGGTGTAGATTGTGTAACTCCGTGGCCTTTTGAATGGAGCCAACAAAAATTGGAAAGATGGAACGAGTTGCTGCATCAGCTTGGACATTACCTTGAATTAGAGGGCTGGAAAGATCAGAGTGTGCCCTTATGTGTCCTAAGAAAAATGGGTGTTGTCTGACCTGAATTAGCTGCTGAAGCTGGTGAAACAGAAAGGCCGCATTGTTAGAAGCCTTAATGGGGGGTGAAATCACCAGCAGGTGCACAGAATGAGCAATGTAGCCACTGTCTTTATAAATATTAACAGGATTATAAAAAATGTTATAAAAACTTGTGTTATGTCAAACAATTCCACAAACTGTGGTGACTGATAGACAGTATCAAAGGTGGTAGGCTGGTTATTGACAACAAAGGCCGCTCGGCCATTACAGGAACCATCTGTAAAGACAGTAAGGGCTTGAGGAATGGGAGCATTTTGAGTAATTTCAGGAAAAGTAAATGGATGTAACTGGACAAAATGTAAAGGGGGGTCATTGGGGAGGTGGTGATCAATTGTTCCCAAAAGCCTGATAGGGAAATACCTCATTCATCCCTTGTCTCTAGTAAAAATTGGGTTTGGTCCTTAGTATATGGAATAAAAATATTATCAGGGTCTTTGCCAAAATGTTGTAGAGAAATCAAATGACCTTTAAAAATAATAGAAGCTACCTGAGCAAGATAAACAGTAATAACCTTCGAGGATGTGGTGGGTAAATGGACCCAAAACAAGGGGCAGTCTTTATTTTTAAAATGTGGATCTCGCTGCCAAAATATTCCTGTGGGTGTATGAGGAGTGTGTAAAATAACCAGAACCAGAGGAAGGTTATAAGAAATTTGCGTAACAAATTGTTGGGCAATGGCTTCTGTGACTTGGTTTAATGCCTGTTATGCCTTGGGAGTAAGATTTTGAGGGGAGGAGGGGTGGGAATTACCTCTCAAAATATCATTAAGGGTCAAAAGTACACAAGTGCATAATTTTAAATATGTTATTAGCCATTGAATATGCCTCAGTAATTTCTGAAAATCTTTAAGGGTGTGAAGATGGTCCACACGTAGTTGTATTTTAGAAATTTGGATCTGATTTCTATAGAATTTTAAGGCCCAAACTTTTATAAGAGTCCTGTGTTTGAACCTTATTAGGAGCTATCTGTAGTCCCAAGGTAGTGAGGATTTTGTAAAAGTCCAAGTAACAATTATTAAGATCATGGGTATTAGGTGCAGCAATTAACAAATCATCCATATAATGTAAAATATAAATTTGTGGCCCTCGCTCTCTCACAGGGTCTACTTCTTGAGCAACGTATTTTTGGCAAAGAGTAGGGATGTTGGCCATACCTTGGGGAAGAACCTTCCATTGAAGTCTCTGCATAGGGCCCTGAATATTAATGCAAGAAAGACTAAAGGCAAAATAGGGTCTATCCACAGGATGCAAAGGAATGGTAAAAAAGCAATCTTTTAAGTCCATAACCATTTTACAATAGTTTTTGGAAATAGCCACTGGTGTGGGAATGTCTGGCTGTAGTGCTCCCATCGGGAGTATAACTTTATTAATGGCACACAAATCTTGTAAAAGGCACCACTTGCCTGATTTTTTCTTGATAACAAAAATAGGAGTGTACGATGGTGAGGTTGAGGGCTCTACATGGCGGGCTGCCAGCTGTTCCTTCACTAACATGGAGGCAGCCTCCAAATTGTCTTGGGTAAGGGGCCACTGATCCACCCACACAAGAGTCTGAGTCTCCCAAATAATTTTATCTCCATGGGAACAGGAGGGTCAGGAACCGACACTAAAAATCCAAATATCCAAGTCCATATGTATTTTTTTTATTGGTTGTATAGGCTCCACCAGTCCTTGTCTCAGCCTCCCAAGGCCTGTACCAGGGACAAAATTCATACGGAGCATTTGATGAGTCACCATGGAATTGGGACTGGCAAAAATAACTTCTATTTGACTCAAAATATCTCCAGCCCATAGGTAAACAGGGAGGTCAGGAACAACGAAAGAAGTGACAGTTCCCTTATTACCCTCTTTATCAGTCCAGCTAAGAGCAGTAGAGCTGATCAGAGGATTTTTTGACTTTCCTATCCCTTTAAGGTCAGTCAAGGATGGGGTGAGGGGCCAACCTGATCGCCAGTATTTTTGAGAAATAATTGTCGCATCAGCTCCAGTAACTACAATTGCTTGGTATTCCTTTCCTTCAATAAGTAAGGTAAGGGTGTGTCTAATATGAGAAATGGGATGAACCCAATATACCTCAGAGGAGCCCAAGGAGGCAGTTCCCCACAGTAGGTTTGGGAGGTGGAAATGCCCCTTAATCTAAGGGAAGAAGTATTAATTGTGCAAGACTTTTTCCTCCTGGGATGGCCGCAACTCTATTAATAACTGTGGCCAGTATTTTTATTTCTCCAGTGAAATCATTATCATTAATGCCAGGGAAGACCTGAACACCTTGTAAGGTAGTAGAGGCTCTTCCAAGAATAAGGGCACATGTATGAGATGGAGGGGCACCCATAATTCCAGTTGGTATTATCTGGGGCCCTTGCATTGAGTCTAATATTGTATCAGTGGTGGCACAGAGGTCCAATCCTGCACTGCCTGGAGTGGGTAGTTGGAGGGAGCCAATTGTGGAGAAGGATTTTGAGGTAGGTTGGGAGTTTGGGAGGGAACAAACCTCATTGCCCCAGGGAGTTTCCTGAGAAGTAGGAAGAAATAGGCTGTCTGAGGGCATTTGTCATTGATCTACACTCACTGGCCCAGTGATGACCTTTACCATATCAAGGACAAAGTGTAGCTGGGATTGGTTTAGCTCCAGTTTGAGGAGACACTATTCTTACTCTTTGTTTGCCTGTCGGACACCTGCGTGCAAAATGGCCTGGTTGTTTACAAGTAAAGCAAGTACTTGAGCCAGTATTGTAAAAGGCCTTGGTAAATGCGGCACTAATTTGAGACCCATGGCATGGGCTGCACCCACGCCTGCACAGATTCTAATAAAGTCAGAAAGTTTCCCTTTATCCTTATGATGTCGAAGAACATCCTGACATGCCGGGTTGACATTTTCAAAGGCAAGATGTTTTACAAAGGTGCTTTCGCTTTCGCTTGGTCCAAGCAAGCATTCCACAGCTAGGTAAAGCCGGGGAACAAAGTCGCTATAAGGCTCATCGGGCCCTTGTCGAGTTCTTGCCAGGGAAGTGATAGCCGAGGCCCTTTCAGGGAGGCGTCTCCAAGCAACTAAGCCAGTCATCTAAATCTGCGCAAAAAGTCCAGCAGGGAAACGTGCCCGTTTAGTTTTAGTGTCAAAAGTTGCATTGCCCACTAGCTTAACATAAGTCCAGGATTTAGAGGAGGCCTTTGTTAATTTTTTTTGAGTAGTTTCTGACAGGGCTCTTTGAAATCTGCATTCCATAGCAGGAAGTCTCCGGCACTGAGGGCAGCTAGGTCTAAAAATTTCCAATCATTGGGAGTAAGAAATTGTGTGCTGCAGCTTTCTAATAAAGCCAACGTATAGGGCACAGTGGGGCCATAGTGAGCACAAGCCTTTTTAAGTTTTTCAAGAAAATGGAGGCTAAATTTTTTGTAGACACTCTGGGTTCCTTCCTGCCTAGGGGTGAACTCCTCATCCTCTAAGTCCTGATCTCCTTGATCCATTTCCCCCGCTTCCTCCTCTTTTTCCTCTTCTAAGTCTTTGACCTCAGCCTGGGCAGGCATATCTATCTGACTGGTGGTGACTGGAAGGCGAGCACAGGCCGATGGAGCGGCTTCACCTTTGTATTAGACCACTGTGGGCCAGCTTGTGTTGACTCCATTCCTAAGGCTAATGAAGAGAGCTCAGAGTCAAGGGATCTTTATTCTTTTAAAAATTGGATCTGTTCCCGTCCATGTTGGAGAGACTCTCTCAAGGGAGCCAGGTTAGGCAAGGGAAGTGGGGAAAAAATATCTGGGGGGACATTTGGCCCCTGAAGGGCCAGAGCACAAAAGGCAGGAGGGATATAGGAGGGAGGGGAATGTGTAAGTCCTATAGTCTGTGGCAGGGTCCTGAGAGGTGGAGAGTCTTCTGAATGGTAGCGAGCTGCTTCCTTCTCCAAGGTAGCCTCCTCCCCAGGGGTCAATGTTTCTCCGGGATTTAAAACTGCATAAAGGCGGTTGGAAACCATTGGAGCCTTATTCATTAGGGTGGGATTTTGAGGAAGATCAGGAAGGTCCCAGGGTCCTGGGGAGACTAAGAAGGGTCTATGTCTATACTAACTGATGGGCATGCCGAGAAGGGACGCGAGGTCTTTTGCATAGTCTCTTCCCCAATCCTGACAAGTATTAAGGTACCATTGTCAAAGGGTGAACTTTTAAGAATTTCACTAATTTATTTCCAGAAAGAAAAGGTAGGAACAGGCACATTTTCTGGGCCAAAGGATTCATAATAATCTTTTAAAATGTTTCCTACTCTAAGCCATCTTTTACCATCAATGGTACCTTCAAGGGGAAACCATGGAAAAAATTCTTCGATGTATGAAAAGAAAAATATTAAGTCATTTTTCTTAACACGTGCCCCCCATGTATTTAAGGATTCCTTGTGGCCTGACAAAAACAAATCATGTGACGAAACTGCTTGTCCCATGATGGGTCACTCACTGTGCGTCATCCCCACTCTCCTCCTGGATCTGTCTCTCAGTGGTGTCTGCTGAGGCAATCGCGAGCTCCACTTGTCCAAATCTTCCAGGAGGACAGGGTTCCCCCTCAGTCAAAGGCTCGAGCCCCAGTCGTTGGGCGCCAGTTGTCCTGGCCTGCAGGACACATCAACGTGGGTAGCAAACCTAGGTGGGGAGGAATGATGGACAAGAGACACGAGAGATGACAGCAAGACAAAAGTTCTGATCAAGCTGCAAACTTTTATTGTTCACACAGAGGAATTTATATGCTGGAGATTTGAAAGCTCTCTTATCAGCAGTTCCTGGATGTCTTCACAAGGTGAGATAACCTCAGGATATTTCAGGAAGACAGATGGCCACAGGATGTCTCAGGAACACAGATGACTACAGGATGTCTCCCAGACAGGATGTCTCCCTGGGGGCTGTTTCTTGTAAGTGTCAGGCTATTCTTTGAAGGAGAATTCCTTCTACCCCTTACAGTCAGGGATTCAGTATTTCAAATGGAAAATTGGAGAAAGAATCCAATGTGTATGCAAATATGTGCTACCCAAAAATCTTCCCACTCTCATTCAGAACAATGCCTTGACATTACCTTCACCCCAAGTAAGACACAATTAGAGGAGAAGAGTTAGAAAATCTGTGAATACACATCAAGAATGGAAAATGCTCAGGAGTTCACAACCTTGGAGGTGGTAGAGGAGTTTCCAAATGTAAGGGAGAGGGTAAAACTCCACAAACATGGAGCTCTGCTAGACTAAAGACTTTTTGAGAAACTGCCTCTGAGGTTGGGCACTTGAAATATATGTTGTTGTCAGGAGCTTTAGCTCCCTTTGTAGTGAGACCATCAAGCTGGGTCTGCATGTATGTGACCTGGAGCACATGGTTTCTTATTTTCCAAAGGACATGAGGCAGCAGTGCTGAATTCTCTCTTTGTAGGTAAACTGTTGTCACTGAGTGCTAAGTGTCTTCCAGTTTGGAAGCCATTTGCTCATCCTCCAATTTTGTTGTGTTTCTTGCAGCTGCACTGGGAGTTTGGTATTTGCTTCATGAAATACGAAGAGTTCAACTGGGACACAGAACTGTAGGGAGTTCTGTCACATGTGATGGGTAAGGGTCTGCGGGAGAATGCACCAACCAGGCTTCTATCCCACATAGCTTGCCCCCTTCACCACAGCAATCTGATTCTAAACATTGCACTGAAACCTCTCCATATAACAACATACCTTTACATACAAGGGTCTGGGGGCTGCACCATGTCAGTCACAAACCATTTGAAAGCCAATGGCAGATCCACATCACCCAACCACAAATATTTTAACACACACCTTCATCCACTTCTCTAGGCCGACTACTCAGCAGGGTCCAAATTACTGCCATCTCTGTTCTACACCATTTTCATGAAACCCAATCAAACAGGCACTGTCTGGTATACTCGTGATCATCAATAGAACATCCAAAGATTCTACAGTGCAAAGTGGTCATGGGAATTTCAAAAATTTCATGGTAATTATCAGACATTTTTCAAGGATGAAGTTGGAGGCACTGTGGGTTTCAATTCATTCAGGAACCATTAAATGGAGAGGAAGCTCATTTCATTGAAAATTCTGGAGAATTCTAACAGGCAAGGCTTCCCAAAGACAGGCAAAAAGGTCACATAAAGCCAGGCGTTTGAGGTCTACAATGTGTGGTCCATGTGTGTTTTGACTTGCAACTATGGCTGCCAATTCTTTAAGAATAAAATTATGTGATATTCTTCCTGAGATTCCCAGTGCTCTGTGGAAAGCCACCCTGGGCCTAGATCTCAGTTTCCAAGGGCAACTCTCATGTGTGGCATCCTAAAATCCCAACACAATACATGGCAATACTTCTTTGAGGTCCATTCCAAAACTCAGTCTCTAAGGGGAATCACACCAGTGTTCAAGACCAGGTGGACCCATCATCTTTTCCAACAGCCACAAAAATGACCACAATTAAAACCAAAACACTTCCACATGGCCCTCATCTTCTTTCATATCGACACTCATCATAACCTCAGGCTGTAGTTTTTCATGAGGGGCACAGCCAAGGACAGTATCCAAAATAAGGTCCCTTGCCCACATTTGCCTAAAGTCAATGTGGCTGGGAAACCCTTCTAGTGAACCAGGAGTGATCAAAGAGGCCTGCCCTTAATACTGCTCTGATTCTCCATTTTGAGGCCTAATGAATGTGGGGTTTAGATTCTTTATGTTAATTGGAGTCATGAGAAACCTATGAACGTATGATCTAGTCTCTGCAGGGCTTTGAAGAACTCATTTGACCCAAAGGATCCCTATTCTCATAGATGGACGTCAGAAACCTTACAGAGGAAGGTGAGAGACTTCATCCACAATGACTGCTCTTTTGGCTCTTTTGGGTTTGGATGCAAACGTGGGATGCTTCTTTAGATCCATCAGGTGCTAAGAATCTAAGCCATAGCCTCACACAGGGCCAAGAGGCTGATTCAGACACATTCCTTTCCAAAGCAATTAAGCAAGGAGCCACAGATGATGCCCATTCATTTCCATTTGAAAACTCTTTTCTTCAGGCTTCCCAAAGGGGTGGCCTGAGGCAAAAAACTTCCTGACTTTCAGAGCAACAGAACAATAGGTAATTAAAAGTACCAAAGCAGGGTTTCTTCACTGAGACTTGTCAGAAGCCAGTGGTGAGCCACTATCTGTTTTCTCATACAAGCCCCCTCTTCAGAGCTTTCCTGGCATATGGCCATTCTCACATCTGTAGGTACCAAGATAGGCTGACTCTGTCCTTGGTAATTCAAAACTAGTGACACCACTGGGAGTGGGACTGGGACTGGCTCTGTGTGCCTGGCTTCCTGGATGCCAATTTCCATCACCGAGGAAGTGAGGTGAGGTCACTTCCTTCAGGATCTGAATGAGGTCACTGCCTTGGCAACCACTTTGTCCTAACAGTTGCTTCCAAGGGTCCCATGAGATGGAGGCTTCCCCTACTTAATGTGACAATTTCACAAGTTAAAATGGTATATCAACCATTGGCACCCGGGAACAGCTCTCCATACAGGCCTGATTTGGTCCATCTTCTCTACATTAAGAAGAGAGAAGCTGATTAAGACACAACCCTATATCCTGACCAGGTTGTTTGCCATGGAAGATGACTTGTGGTCTCTCAGGTCCTTCATAGCTGCCTACATATTCTCCAGGGATACTTTCAGCATGGACCTTTGAAGTTCTCAGCAGGTAGAGGATCCCTACATTTCAGTATTATAAGACCACCTCTGTCCCTGCTCTTCTGTAAAGTAAGATTGAGGGAACACTGTATGTTTAGGGTTAATAACAGATTCAATTTGGATTAGGAATCATTTTCTGGATGAATAATGGTATTGGCAACCTGCGAAATTTATAAGAATATAGAGGTGAACTGTGTGTATGAAAATAGAAATCCAAGTAAGATTGGAAGCCCAGAAGTGCATTGGGCCCTTGATTGTGATACTGAGCATTGAATTACATTCTGCACAGATGTCTCAGATAAATTGATATACAATGGCATAGGACATTGTACCTTGGATGATTGAATGTAGAAGCGAACATCCAGTCAAAAAGGGATAGTCAGTAGGAATAGGAAGATAGTAGGTAGGTACAGGAAGAAGGGTGAGTGTATGATTTGGAACAAAATTTCTTTAGCAACAGGGTTTCGGATAGAAAATGAATTTAAATGTCAGCACATGTGAAGAGTCTGTCACAATGATGAAGTGGGAAAAATATGTAGGTAAGCAGATATCAATAGAGACATTATGAAATCCGAGTTGAGTTTGAATATGCAATCTTAGGAAGAAACAAATATGTAGTCATCAATAGGATTGACATTTGAGAGCATAAGTAATCTTGGACATGGATGATTTTAGTAATCCATGTTAATTTTCCATTTTGGCTTTGGTACAATCATAAATGTGAAGTTTGAATTTAGTGTCCAGAATACTTCTGTGAATAAATGTATATGTAGATCAGGTGACATGAGTATTTCTTCCACCATTTCTGGGAGCAATATTGACTGACTACTTCTGATTGATAGGTACAGATTCTTTATGTGAATTGGAATCATGAGAAACCCAAGCACCTCTTCAGGGATTGAAGAACTCATATGACCCAAAGGATCCCTATTCTCAATTGATGGAGGTCAGGAATCTAACAGAGGAAGGGAAGATACTTCATCCAAAATGACTGAACTTTTTGCCATTTTGGTTTTGGATGCACACATGGGATTTTTCTTTAGATCCATCAGGTGCTGAGAATCTAAGTCACAGCCTCACACAGGGCCAAGAGGCTGATTCAGACACATCCCTTTCCAAAGAAATTTAGCAAAGAGCCATAGGTGATGCCCATTCATTTCCATTTGAAAACTGTTTTCTTCAGGCTTTACAAAGGGTTAGCCTGAGGTAAAGAACTTCCTGACATTCAGAGCAACAGAAAAATAGGTAAGCAAAAGGCCCAAAGCAGGGTTTCTGCACTGAGAATTTCCTGGTCACACTGTCCCTGCTCTTCTGTAAAGTTAGATTGAGGGAACAGTGTATGGTTAGGGTTAATAACACGTTCGATTTGGGTTAGGAATCATTCTGCAGGATGAATATTCGTACTGGGAATCTGCAATAATTACAAGAATATATAGGTAAAATAAAAGTATGAAAACAGAAATCTAGGCAAGATTTGAAGCTCAGATGGGCATTGGGCCCTTGAGTGGGTTACTTAGCTTTGAATTATGTTCTGCACAGATGTCTCAGATAAATCGATATACAATGACATAGGACCTTGTACCTTGGATGATTGAAAGTTGAAGAGAACATCCAGTCACAAAGGGAAAGTCCGTAGGTTTAGGACGATAGTCTCTAGGTTTAGAAACAACAATGAGTATAGGATTTGGACCAAACGTTCTTTAGCAATTGGTTTTCAATAAGAGAGTGAATGTAAATATCAGCACATGTGAAGAGTCAGACACAATGATGAAATGGGGAAAATATGTAGGAAAGCAGATATCAATAGAGACATTAACAAATCAGGCAATGTATAAAGTGAGGGATAGGATTAGACATTTTCAACAGGGTTGAGTTTGAATATATAATCTTAGAAAGAAACAAATACATAGGATTTATCAATAGGATTTACATTTTAGAGCATTAAGCAACCGGGACATGGATATTTTTAGTAATCCATGCTCACTTTCCTTTTAGGCTTTGCTACAATCATAAGAGTGACTTTTGCTTTCTGTGTCCAGAATATTACTGTGTTAAAATTTATATGTAGATCAGGTGACATGAGCATTTCTTCCACCATTACTGGGAGCAATATTTTGAAGACGTATAAATATTGGGGGAACAAAGTGGAGTACCCTGTGTCAATGGATATAGAAATAATGTATGAATAGACGATACTGTGAATAAATAATATAACTGGTTCCAACTTTATATAGTGGATTGATTTGATATCTGAAAATATACTGGAAATCTTAAACTGATATTCATACATTCACTACAACCAGGTATACATCTAACGGTAATATTAGGGTTATGGTTTATCATGAAGAGTGTGTGAGTTTTGCTTCAAATATGATTATGAAAATCAAAAATAATGTGTTTGGAAAGAAGTCTCATGACAAGACCAGTCAAGAACACTGGAGGAATATATGTGTTCTGAAGCAGGAGGTGATTGAAATTGAAACAAATGCCTATAAATTTGTGAACTTGTGGATGAAAGATATATCATATGATGTGCATAAACTGAAGAAATAGTAATGTACCACTGTTTAATAAAAATGAACCGCAAAATACACATCATGTCCCATAGGAAAATGCTTGCATTGATGTTGAACTTGGTTTTACTGTAGAAATATTAGGATTTGTGTGCACCATTCACTGAAGTTAGTCTTCAGTACTAGGAAACAAATCTGTATTTAAGGTGGATGAATATTTCTGAGAATAATCTTGTGAAAAGTTGATCATAAATCCACATACATAAATATGAATGATTTTAAGGAGTGTATAATAAGATTCATATATTTCATATTTTGAAAAATTTGGAGAGTATATATATATATATATATAAATAAATATATACACACACACACACACACACACACACAGAGACAGACATTTAAACTAGCAATATATTTGCCAATTGAAATTCATCATGAAATATGTAACATCCACAGGTGCAAAAATATTGATTTCACTGAAAATGGATCTATATATAATGTTGTTCTAATAACAAGCTCACCCATAGGTTGAATTCTCAATTCCAACAGTGTTTAAGAGGAGTGATCTCTTCTCATAACTTGTATATGCCTAGTCAGCAACCTCACAAAAATGTACGTTTGATAACAGGTAGGATTCTATATGTGCATATAAAAATACATGTGCTGAATAGTCTACAGAGAAAGGAGACACCAATTTGTTGAGAGCCACAGCTTAAGGGGCCCCATCAAACTTCCAGTTACCAGCAACATTCCCCTGCGAGATGATAATTGGCTCACAGCGGCCCCAGCAACATCTAGCTGATTGGCTCCTCTGTGGTGATGCACAATGGAGATGCTCATTGAGCTTTTTCCCCGCTCTTTCCGACTGCCAGCTGATGATTGGCTCACAGCAGCCCCAGCAACATCAAGCTGATTGGCTCCTCTGCGATGATGCACATTGGGCAGTTTCCCTGCCCTTTCAGACCACAGAGCTGCTCATTGTGGGACTTTTTTGGCTCCACCCACCTGACCCAGCCATATGGCCTCAAGAGCAGGAGGATTGTGGGAGGTGGAGAGGCTTGTGGGTGTGACAGAAACTTTGCAAGGAAGCCAGTGGTGGCAGTTGGGCTCTGAGGGTTTTTCCTAAGGAGCTGTTTTGCTTGGCGTGTGTGGTTCTAAAAATAAACTTTGTTTCTTTTGAAAAGTCGCTCTTGAATCGTGCCCAGCCAGACTGCAGCATTTGGTAGCTCGCATGGGGAGCCACTGAGGGTAAGTGATAAGGTAAACTGCTAGCCCCTGAGGGAAGGGCGAGAGGATCGGTAGCCATTTTAAGATTCCTCTTTTGTTTTGCTTCACTTTTGTTGCCTGTCCATGGAGACGAGTGAGATGGATGAAAAACCGCTCACATCTGAGAAAAAAATTATTTACTTCTGAGGAACAGATAGGGAGAAAGGACGGATGCACATGTCAGTAGGATATAAAGGCTATAATGACTTTTTGTTGTTCCCTTTTTATTTTATTCTGTCTCGGTTTTGTTTGGCATCGTCTTGTTGGGTTGTATTATAGTAGAAATACAGGATCAGAAATTAGTAAAAAAACAAACTGAAAGAGTGTTAAGTAAATTGTTAGAGGAAGGAGGCACCTCAGTAAAGTCAAGAACAGTCAGGGCATACGTTGATACAATACAAAAATGTAGCCCATGGATTTTTAAGGAGTTGTTAAATATACCATAATGGAACCATCATGGTGAAGATTTAAAAGGGGGGAAAAGAACAGCCCAGGGACTCTGACAGTTGGTACATTGCCATTGAGGACGTTTATATCTGGTTTGCTTAGTCCAAAGACTTCAGATCAGACAAAGATAGAGGAACAAAGCTTAGGTCAGAAAAAGCCATCAGGGGCAAAGTTACAAAAGGAGACTGCTACTAACAACTTTCAATAACTAGAGGGCGTAAGTGTCCAACCAACAGCGCCTCCTCTACAGGAGACTGTTACTAACACCTTTCTATCACCAGAGTATGTAAATGTCCAAATAACAAGGCCACCTCCATATGCTAGGAGGCCCCCAAACCCCGCAGTTGATAGTTCGTTTCCTGAGACAGGATCTCAAGTATTAACATGCCCTGTATTTGAGGTAGGAGGGCAGCGAATTCACCATGCTTTAAATTTCAAAATAGTGAAGCAGCTAAAAGGGGCTGTAACAACCTATGGTCCTCAAGTACCCTTCATTGTAAGCTTGGTCGAATCCATTAACAACTTGAATATGATGCCAGTAGATTGGGCTAATATGTGTAAAGCTGTGCTAAATGGAGGTCAATACCTTTTATGGAAGGTTGCCAATGAGGAATTTTGCAAGGAGACGGCTAGGTGAAATGCAGAAGCTGGTTATCCTCAGAGAAATCTAGATATGTTGTTAGGAAAGGGACCTTATGAGGACCAGCAGCAACAAATTGCATATGATCCTGGCGTATACGCACAAATTGCTGCAGAGGCGGTTAGGGCATGGAAGACTTTACAAGGACATGGAGGTTTACAAGGTCAATTATCTAAGGTAATACAAGGAGCTAATGAATCTTACACTGAATTTGTAGATAGGCTTATTCAAACAGCTACCAGAGTTTTGGGGAATACAGAACAAGCAATGCCATTAATAAAAAACTGGCTTATGACCAAGCGAATCGTAGGTGCAGAGATATCACTAGACCATGGAAACATGAAGATTTAAACACATATATTAAATTATGTAAAGACATTAATGAATAAGAGGAAGTCATGGCAGCTGCAGTAAAACAGGCTTTAGATGCCAGAGACATCAATGAACAAGGGCAATTTGTGGCAGCTGCATTAAACAGGCTTTAGATGCAAGGCCAGGAACATGCTACAATTGTGAACAAACAGGACATTTTAAAAGGAATTGCTCTATAGGAAGAGGGTTTAACAAAAATAGGTTCCAAAGGAGTAGAATACTGGGTATTTGCCCACATTGCCGTAGAGGGAGACATTGGGCTAATGAATGCCGTTCTCAAACCACCATAGAGGGTACTTCATTATCAAAAACGAACAAGGACTAGCTGTTTATCCACGATATCATGGAGAAAGGCACCGGGCTCCATTGCCAAAAAATGGACAGGGGAGCCCAATGCTCTGGGGCCCAAAACCACAAATATACGGAGCACTGGAGGAACCCAGCAACCCCATCAGTGTAGTGCCCAGGACACATTGTGCATCAGACGCCTCATCAGACAAATCAGAGGGAGCGCAGTGTTAGACATCTGCACCTCCGTCAGATCAGTACTAACTGTAGAGATGGGGGTTCAAATCATTCACACATGGTGAAAGGACCTCTTCTCAAAGGAACAGTAGGCTTATTATTGGGACGCAGCTCTTCTAATCTAAAAGGACTTATGATAAGTCCTTGGGTAATTGATCCCGATTATGAAGGTGAAATAAAATTTATAGCCAGTTCTCCAAAGGACATATCAGTAATTTCACCAGGAGATAGAATAGCGCAGTTACTAATAATACTCAGTCTGCATGATAAATTTTCCAGTCGTGCTGTAGAAAGAGGTTCCAAGGGATTAGGCTCCACAGGTGTAGATTTGGTTATGCTTTCTTTAAATTTAGATTCTCGCCCCAGGCTAAAACTAAATATTCAAGGACATGAATTTAATGGGCTACTTGATACAGGTGCAGATGTTAGCATTGTCTCTCATCAAGAATGGCCAAAACATTGGCCATTACAACAATACACTCAAACACTTTGAGACCTAGGAGTGGCAACTAATCCCCATAGAAGTGCAATGGTATTGGATTGGAAGGATCCTGAAGAATGTGAAGGAACTATACAGCCATATGTATTGGATAATCTTCCCGTAAATTTATGGGGATGAGATGTCCTAGATCAATTAGGTTTGACATTAACAAATAACATCAATCAAAATGTACACACTATTATGGCTAGAGAAGGTTTTAGGAAAGGAAAAAGATTAGAAAAACAAGAACAAGGTATAGCAGCGCCAATACAAATAGACCAAGCAACAGACAGACATGGGTTGGATTTTCAGAAAGGGCCACTGAGACAATAAAAATTACTTGGAAATCAGAAAGACCAGTATGGCTTCTTCAGTGGACCCTGACTAAAGAAAAGATACAAGCAGCCCAGTTCCTGGTCAAACAACAATTAGCGGAAGAACATATACAACCTTCTGTATCTCCCCATTATACTTTCATTTCTGTCATCAAAAAGAAATCTGGTAAATGGAGATTTTTGCAAGATTTAAGAGCCATTAATAATGAGATGGTTATTTTGGGACCTGCTCAATCAAGGATTCCTCAATTGTCTGCTTTGCCAAAAACTCGGTATGTTTTAGTTATACATATTAAAGATTGTTTTTTTTTCATTTCCAATTCTTCTTGAGGATAGTCCAAGTTTTGCATTTACTATCCCTGCACTGAATCATGAAGGTCCTGATCAGAGGTATGAGTGGAAAGTACTCCCTCAAGGGATGGCTAACAGCCCAACTATTTGTCATATTTATATTAACAAAGTAATCCAGCCACTTAGAAATCAAAATCCTTAACTACAAATATTTCACAATATGGATGATGTGTTATTAGCACACAAGTTAAAAACCCATTGCTAGAATGTTATGCCACACTTACAAACTTATTAAAAAATTATAATATAGGGATATCAATTGATAAAATACAATTAAATTTTCCAATTAATTATTTAGGAGTTCTATTATCCTCAACCATGGTCAGTCCACCAAAAATTCAAATACGAGTAGATCAACTCAAATCAATTAATGACTTTCAGAAGTTATTAGGAGACATTAATTGGATAAGGCCTTATCTAGGTATACCAACAGGACAGTTGGGACCTATATTTGATATCCTAAAAGGTCCATCTGATCCAAATTCACCCAGAATGTTAACGCCTGAAGCAATAAAGGCATTAAAAATCATTGAAACATATATGGGAAATATGCATTTGGATAGATTTGATAAAATAATGCCTTTATTATTTATTGTGCTACCAACAAAAAATATTCCTACAGGAGTATTTTGGCAAGAAGGTCCATTATTATGGATACATTTATCTTATTCTTCTAACACTATTATTACTAGGTATCCTGAGGCTGAGGGACAATTAATACTCATAGGAATAAAAGCAGCAAAGGGAGTGTTTGGAATTTCTCCCAATAAAATTATTACTCCATACACTATGAATCAAATTGATGAATTAACTAATGAGTTAAATACTTGGGCAATAATCATGTGTAAATCTAATGTTTTATTTGATAACCACTTACCATCTAATCTTTTATTGTCTTTTGGGTCATTGCATCCTGTAATTTTTCCAAAAATTACAAGAAAACTCCTATCATGAATGCTCCAAATATATTCACTGATGGGTCAAATAATGGTACAGCAGCAATAGTTACACCTGATCAAATTTTTACATTTTTAGCACCCCAAAAATCAGCTCAAAAGGTAGAGCTTAATGCAGTATTATAAGCTTTTGTGATGTTTAAAGATTCTGTGTTTAATTTATTTTCCAATAGTCAGTATATAGTTAATGCTATAGTATCTCTTGAAGATGCTGGTAGGATTTCCCCTTCCTCTACTGTTTTCTCTTTCCTTTCCAGTATACAAAGTCTAATCTGGGACAGAAAATATCCATTCTTAATAGGACATATCTGGGCACATACAGGATTGCCTGGAGCCCTTAGTTTGGGCAATGATTTAGCAGGTAAAACTACACATGACATACATACATATTTTCTGTACACTAGAAGAAGCTATAAATTTTCATAAAAAGTTCATTATCAATGCTAATACTTTACAAAAGCATTTTAAAATAACTAAGAAACAAGCTAGACAAATAATAAAACAATGTCAAAATTGTGTGACCATTTTACCACATTTTAATCTTAGAGTCAATCGTAGAGGATTGATACCTTACCATATATGGCAGATGGATGTCACACACTTGCCAGAATTTGGAAAATTAAAATATTTGCATGTTACAGTTGATACTTCTTCTGGATTTTTGATGGGCTCCCTTCATGGGGGAAAAAAACTAAAGATGTTATAGCTCATTGCTTACAAAATTTTGCCACTGTGGTCATTCCAAAGCAGTTAAAAACTGATAATGCCCCCGGTTATACTTCTACCTCTTTTAAACCATTTTGCTCATCATTTGGCATTACTCATATATCAGGAAACCCATACAATCCACAGGGACAAGCCATAGTTGAAAGAGCACATCACACTATTAAAATGTACTCATTAAAGTAAGAAGACAGAATTGGGAAGGGATATAAATTCCCCAAAGATAAACTTAAAATAACCCTTTTTACTCTAAACTTTTTAAATTTGGATTTTCAGGACTTAGTGCTGCAGAAAGGCATAAGTGTCCAAAAAATGTGTATAAGCCCGAGGTACTTTGGAAGGATATTCTAACAGGACAATGGAAAGGTCCTGACCCATTAATTTTCTGGAGTTGGAGGTCTGTTTGTGGGTTTCCACAGGAAGAACAGCAGCCGATTTGGATTCCAGAGAGATTAACTAAGATCCCGACCCAGTGATTGCCTGGAGTCGGGGGTCTGTTTATGTGTTTCCACAGGGAGAACAGCAGCCGATTTGGATTCCAGAGAGATTAACTGAAGCGAT